>NC_079383.1:8974352-9184352 GCF_021018895.1 Seriola aureovittata | reverse complement strand
GTGCATTAGCACAAACAGACACGCCAGTGGAAGTATTTTCCAGTGTGACTGACAGCAGTGATGGAGGTGAAGATAAGTCTGATTAATTTGGAGGATGGGTGACATTTGGAGGCTACACAGAGGCTACGCTGCAGTGCTTCAGCAATGACTTTGTGGTATTGCATGCCACTACTCCAACAATTTGTCCAAACTGCTGAACAACATTTATGTGACTACACCCATGGTCTCCAATTTTGTTAAAGATGAAAAATGGCCAATGTGAATCAACGGTGACACTTACTATAGCTCCTTTTTTTTTCGGATGGTGAAGGATGGTGGTTCAGAACATCAGACAGCCAAAGGTTGATGCAACAGTCTGTCCTTAAAATCAAAGACACATGTGCCCTTTGCTCATACTACATGGAAACAATGGCTCAAATGAGCCATCTCTCCGCCCATGCATCTCTTTCAATAGGAACTTATGATAGAACTTGAAACTAATGCCACAATCCAGTGGAAACTTACACAACCTGGGGAATTTCAATAGCATCAGTTATGCTCAGATCAAAAAGTTGAAAAATATTTAAAGAGAAAATTTACAATTAGAAACTGTACTGTATCATTGGTAAAATCTATATAAATAATAAAGTACTGTCTGAAGTCTCAGTATCAGTATCTATCTTGTAATAATGCGGTACTACTGAGACAATGATTTTACAAAATAAAACAATTCACAGAGCGTCAGCATCTAAAGTTTTAATCTTCTTATTCAATGTCTTATTAATTAATCTTGTATTAATCCCAAATTGATATTGATTTTTATTCCACAACATGCACCGAAGAGTCCTACATTTTGGAATTAGATTTGCGATCATTATCGTTAGTGAAGTTGATCGCAATTAAGCAGCTATCATTCAAGTCTTTACAGTAAGTCATTGTAGATCAGCATAGGTTACACCGATGTCCATCAGTTTAACAGGATATTTGGTGTCATGGTAGCTTTATGGCTTTGTTTTGAATAGCTGTATAGACATTTCATGGTTCACAAAAACATCCAACGAAGAACTTCAATGTCAGGATTATCATTTGAGGATTTCTTTTTTTTTTTTAAGTTACTTTTTTGGGCTTTTCGTGCCTTCATTGATAGAGCAGTAGAGAGAGACATGAAATGGGGAAGCAGAGAGAGGGGGAATGACATGCAGCAAAGGGCTTGTCCGATGCAGGACTCAAACCGGGGGCCAACAGCAGCGAGGACTGTAGCCTCTGTATATGGGGCGGATGCTCAACCAACTGAGCTATACGACACCCTGTCATTTCAGGATTTTGTTAATGCAATCACCATGGTAGAAAACTTTTCCCCTTAACATATGTTCAACAAACACAATCCATTCGTGTGGTTTCACTATGACTCAAGAATCCCTGGGAGCACTCAATCAAAACTGCAGGGAGCAAGACAGAAATGGCAGAACAGTGAAGATCCATTCAAATATGATTGTAACTGAATTAATAGACAATGACGTTTGTGTTTGTTACAATGTGGTGAACAGCCCAGCATTTCCTGCCAATGGGCCCATAGATGACACTAATACCTTGTAATGAAAAGAAATGTGTATAAGTCCACAGCCATTATTATATTCAAATTTTGTCTCATGCAGATCAGTTCTGGGTTGATTTTCTAACCTCAAAGCTGAATCTTTTATTTGGTTTGCAGCAGAAAAAATATGTCCTGGTGAAATTACATCCACATGGCAGAGGGTCTTAGCTCATACTGTAGTTTGGTTGGCATTGACAACAGCCAATGTCACAATAAGAAAACAAGGTTAGGAGCAGCAAAGTGGTTGTTTTCTAAAACTTCAAGCTTCTATTTTTGGTAATAAATTATTAAATGACGACCATTATTCATTATGTTAAAATTTAGAACAGTGTTGATTCACTAACTCATTAATACTCTAACTCTTTTCTCATGGATGTTAAGACAGGTAGTTAAGATCAAAATAACAAAACTGACTGAAAAAGACAGTTCACCCTCAGGAAAGAGGCGGCTACGTTTTCACCTCTTCAGCGGAGGGCGGAATAAACCAGTTGAAAGGTTATGTGCTAAGTCAACATTAGCTTTTCGGCTTACCTCCATGATTGAGCCCTGTAATTATATGACAAAGTCTTGAACCCTCAATGGTGTAATCCTTGTCTGTCTTTATCCTTTAAGATTGACAGAATAAACCTCCAAAGCAACTTCTTTTTCATAGATACATGACTTTTTTGAAACCTTTAAATGCTGGTGTCTTTTGAGTCAGTTAGATAATAAACTACATTGTCTGTTGGATACTTCTGCTTGTACTACATTACCTTCATGCTACTGAACATAGCTCATCAAATCTCGCTTTTCCATGCCACTTGTTCTAGTAAATAAAATTGTTGTTGGTGCATGCGGCCTTAATGCACTCTAAAAACTTACTCAATTTCTTTAGTGAAACATTTTTACACTTAAAAATATTGAGTAAATTTTAAAGCTGTGAAATAATTTAAATATACCTTATGAATTGAGTAAATGCCAGTAAAAGAGTCAAGCCGATCTCAATAACTACCTTTAGTGCCATGACATGAAAAATTAAGTAGATACAAATAAAATCCTAGGTCAATGCAAAAGTGACTTTAAGTCAAAACCACAGGTTGGTGTAACTGAAAATTAGAACTTTTTTTAATTAAACTAATGTGTTGCTTTTACTAAATGTTTAAATGAATTTAAATCATACTGGACTGTCTATTATCAAAATAAATGTTACATTTACTTATTTTTTTAGCTATTTTTACCCATACCCATAAACATAAGGCAATTAAACACATTAACATTTGAATGTCACATTTATTCCATTAGTATACCAGTATAACACACGATATACAGTCTAAATTCAACCTGGTTTACTTTGCAAATAACATATATAACAATGTCCACACTATAAAAACATTGAGCCAAACTGAACTCAGCATATGAGTATGCAATCTTTAAAACGTTGGTGAAATGCACCAAAAACTACATACACTGGTAATGTTTTAGTCTCTGAACATTGGTTGAAAGGTTTCCAGGATCCAGCTCCAGCAGTACTTTTTGGAATACCTCAAAACTATATTTGAGATTCTTGGGGTATCTCAGATCCAAGGCATAGGTTAGTCCCATCAGATAGCAGCAGGTTCTACTAAGATCCACAAGACTGCTGAGGACAGTGATGCCCTAAATCACAATCCCTACATCAGTAGGTTTGTTGACTGACCCACCTTTGTTCTGCCACAGGTAAATCTTCATCACCTTGTCTGCCAACTCCTCTTTTACACTGACAGGTGCATCAGCAGCATCCTGCAGACATTATAGCGAAAGCAGCAGACAATGCTGAGGTAAATGCATAATATGAATAACCCAATGCAATAATAATGTAATATATGTAATATAATGTTACATAATGTAATACAATGTAATATAATCACCAACAGTTTGTATTATTATATCCTAGATACAATATCTGTAATTAGTAATTAGCAATCACATGTAGTTTAAAATCAAGGTGCAATTCATTCTGCTCATTCACTGCTTTCCTAAACTTGTATAAACGGAACTATAAAATATCCTTGTTTCATTATTTACTAATAGTCTTGGAACACTATGATAAATGGATAATATTTACCTCCTCCTCTGTGTTATATTCGTTCAATTTCTCTTCTTCTTCTCTTCTCTCATGCTTAAAAAAACAAAATTAACTTAACATGCTCATCAAGTGTTCCCCCAAAAATATGACAAAACCTAAGTTGGGCGAGTAGGGCACCCCTCATAAGACTCTTTTTTTTTTTTAATAATAAGAATAATGATGAAGCGTTAAGAAAAAATATGTAATTCTAGTTATAGTTGATGGATGGACTTCAACCACACTATGGGAAGCTGTTTTAACATTAGTTGTTAGAGTGTATGTATTGCAGATATCCATGATTCAATTCTTCCTCGTGAAAATTAACATTTTCCGATATCCACAACATCATTCTTCTGAGGACAAATTAGGTCCCTTTTGTCAGTCATCTGTATTGGGCTATCAATTTCAGATATCTGCAATTGCTTTTTTAAGTGATCATTCTGGACAACAAAAATGCATTTGTGGATATCTGAAATTGAAAGCCCAATATACACAAACTGCAGAAGTGACATTATTTGTCATAATTTGTCATTTTCACTAGTCCAGAACTGAATTAGAGATCACTACAATATATATATATATATACATATATATATATATATAATTTAAAAGTATAAGTGGCTGTTTGACCTTTAATAGGTAGTTTGGATATATATTTTAGTGATTTCTAATTCAGTTCTGGACTAGTGAAAAAATAAATAAATAAATAAATAAATAAATAAAATATATATATATATATATATATATAAAATATACTATATACAATTGGCTGTCGGGCAAAACGGCGCCAAGGCCGGGTACACACTGAATGCGTGGCATGAGCACGGCGCTGTTGAACGTGTTGATTTTCATTTCATTTTTCATTACAGAAAAAGACCAGTTGATGTCATATTGACATCCGTCATGCTCACGACACGCATCCAGTGTGTTCCCGGTGTCAATTCCAACCAAAGTGGTCAGACCCAGCCAAGTCCAAACATGTCTCACTGATATCAGACCTCATTGACACAGACCTGTCATTAAATAGCCACTCTTCTCCATGCAAACTGAATCAAAACATTGGTTCTTAACACTACAGCCTCAGTGTGAAATCAAAAAGCGACTTGCCCCCCACCCCCACACTCACTCATAGGGCATTGTTCTACCAGGAATTAATTGTACCTTTTCACACCAAATTCTAGGTAGCTTTGGGGTTTGAAATAAAATGCAGTCACGGTTCTAATATCAGAACTTGCCCATTGCAGGAAGTAGTCAAGCTAACTAGCTAACCTATACCAGCATGCCTGCTATAGTATTTGGAAAATTACACATTATAAAGTTGCGCATGCAGAGGGCAGAGTCTATAAAATATAAAAGTCATCACTTTTGCTAGCTGGCCACTTACCAGGATTTCCAAAGAATTTTCCAAGTGGTGCTTGTGTCTATAGATGTCTCCTTGCTTGTAGCCACTTTTATGGATGCGGTTGTTAATGGCAACCACCATCTTGGCATCCTACTCAGTTTCTTCAGTTAATGTTGAAGAAAATTAGGAATATTGATTTGGAAGTAGTAATACGTTTAGATCTTGAAACTGATCAGTATAGTTACTCCTTTCCTAAATATTTTGGTGGAATTTTTCCCAAAAAATTAAGTATATCTTAAAAATATAATTTGATATTCTAATACTACTTTCCCTTTGTGATGTACACTTAAATGATAGATGTAAATTTAAGACAAAATTAACTGTTGGATTTTTGGTTTGCCCTACTCAAACAATCACTTAAGTGATGTTTAGAGATTTTATTAAGGAAGTTTACTTTTTTATTGTTGTGATATTTACAAAGCCACTGAGTTATTTTTTAGGGTGTGGTCTACTCTCTCTCTTTCTCTCTTTTTCTCTCATTCTCTCTTGTTCTCTTGTTCTTTCTCATTCACTTTCACAAAGCAGTGTTCAAAATTAAATGAAACTGTGATCCATGAAGTCACAAGTGCAATTTAACTGAAAACCCTACCCATGTTAGCGCTTCCACTCATAACAAGTCAAAGAATTAAATTGATTTTTAAAAATGCGACCCATGAAATTGCACTCATGATAGATGAGGTATAAAAGCAATATTTTAATACATTTATGGCTATATATTTTCCAGCCCTATTGATGATGGAAACACAGCTTTTCTGTTATTTGAGTTCATTTTAGGGAATGAGGGGAAGTGTAGTATCATCATGGTAAATTTCAAGTAGAGATGCAGTTATGACACTGCAGATTTTCAAGTTGTGTTTTGACTAGCTGGATTATATTCTAGGTTTAACTTTTTGCCTTCTACATGAGGGACAGTCGCATGTCAGGAGGTTCAGGGCAGAAAAGAAAAGCACCAATTGGTCAGGTGACCTTGCTGGAACTAAAAAGATCCAAGTATGTCAGTAAGTAAGTATTACATATGTTAGAATAGCATTTATGTCTGAGATTATTTCAACCTCTTAAATTGATGTAATCTGAGCAAGGGAGATTCAGAGTCTGCTCCAAATCATTGTTCCTGTATTTTAAAAACATTTCTGCATACAGGACCTGGTTGGTACAGTTGAGCCAGACCAACTGCCACCTCGACACCTCTGAGAGGGAGCAAGGGCGATGTGGAGGATTGTGGATGAAGACTGAAGTGCTGAAGGGGCAGCTGCCTTTGCTTCGGTCTGAGTGCTCTGACCCACTTTCCCACCTCTTCCACCTCGGACGAATTCCCATCCGCCATCTACTCTCCCACTTTCGTGCTCAAGATTAATGGTATGAACCAAAACCTGCTGGCAAACTGAATGTAAGGACAATGTCTGAGGTAAGGCCTGACAGAAGTTTGGAGTGCAGGATAGTTCTGTGTAGTTGTGTATAATCACTCTGTGCTCAGATTAATATGGCAGGTCCCTGGAGACTGTCCTTATGGTGAAGACATCTTGTTGCAGGAGTGAATGAGGAGATGTAGCTCATATTTCACTCTTTCTGAGCTGCCGAGTTCTCTGTCTTTCACTCTTTCCATCTTTCTGCCTGGGTGCCCTGAGGGGGAAAAGGCAAATTCTCAAGACCTGAAAGTATGTGAGAAGACTTGGTTGGACAGAAGTTCAAGATGTCAGAGGGGAGAAGTTGTGTTTTGACACGAAGTCTTGTTTGTGCTCATCAGCAAACCTGTCAGGAGGCCGTTTGATGTTGTATTTGGGTGATGTCCTCAGGCACGGTGTTTGTGTTAGCTTCCATATGGATTAGCTTCATACAACTTGGCCTTGCCTGGCATTATCCATCAATAGAAGATGCAGCATTTCTGGTGTCAATGCATCCACAATCTCTATATATTTGCATACTGGCAGAAAGGTGCCCTTTTTCCAATTGCTGGGATTGGAATTAATGACAAGGTCCAAGAGAAGTTCATCATTATAATAACTCCAGGGGGAATAAAGTTTTCCACAGAACAGAATTTTTCTCAAATCACCACCATACCTCCACCTGCATAATTGATAGAGTCCTCATGATTAAGCTAATGAGGCTCAGAGCTTAAGCCCTATCCAACAACCCCTAATTACAAATATGTAATATCCCCCCTCTGCTTCAATTAGCGTTAGAACAGAAGGTTAAGAATCATTCAATATTCATGCGGACAGAGAACTTCAAGGTTAAGGAGACTGGTCATTTAACCTCGGCTTTAAAATAAAAGTCATTTTCTTTAATTGTCTTTGATGAGAGCCACTAACTATATAGCTGAGGGAGGTGCTTCATCAGGTTTTACCCAGGCAAAAGTGAAACATTGATACATTATTACCTTATTGTACCTTTTGTGTGGAGGGAATGCCTCCTGTAGTTAAAGCATCTGAAACTTTCATACACTTTGATATCAATTATTTTGAGTTACTTTGGTGTTTTACATGTTATCTATCACTTAACATATTTTCCTTGAGAATACCTGACCTGTGTGACATAAAATATCTAAGACTAGTAGAGAGATGGTTTCTGACTGACACTCTTGGATACCTTTGACCTAATGGTTCATCATGGGAAACCTCTCTCCAGATTTAGACCTCTCTCTTATGTGATGAAGGCTCGATAAAAAGGGATAAAATGTGTACCTGTGTAGAGATTCATGTTTTTTGAAAAAAGAGCTTTGTATATAGGTATAGTGTTTTTGTCCTACATCTTCTTTGTCTTTTGCTTTTGAGGAGTCAAGGAACATTACAAGCGGTTACTAAGCGTATAAAACTGCAGCATAAAGCAATGTCTGAATTAAGCTGGTGTATTTTTGCAGTCATCATTTTCATCCATAATCCTCAGCTACCCTGAGGAGAGGGAGAAGAGCTGCATGGAACAGGAGCTTTAACTTTAGTTTTGCTTGCGTCCACCTCCTCCAGAATGTGTCTAACTATTGACTGGGTGTTTGACAGGGGACTGCACTGGCCTTTTGTCAGCAGTGGAGACCATAGAGCAGGGCCTGGGACTCAGAGACTGGGCTTGGAGCCCATAGCCTGGAGGCTGTAGGCCCAGCAATGCACCCGCTGGCCTATACCAGCCCGGCACAGCCTAGACCAGCCCATCCCAGCTCTGCTCAGCCCCCTCCTCCCTGTGGCCTCCCTGCACCTTCACCAGCTGCGCTTTTCTGACTCCAGCTGCTAGGTGTATATGTGTGTATGCTGCCTGACCATACCCCCTCTTCCCCCTGCATCTCTTGCTTTTTCTGTCTCTGGTTTTACCTTGTTCTCTTATTTTCTCATTCATGATTTGTCCTCTGACTGTGTGTCTAACTCATCCACTCATTTTTATCTTCTCTTACTCTCATCCTCCCCTCCCTTGCCAGACACAGGGGTTGTAATAGTGCCCAGCAATTACTGAGTTGGCATGTGCTGCATTGTTTACTCACAGTCCTATTCCTACTGGACTTTATTAAAACACCATCTGCTGTCAGCTCTGGAATGGTAGAAGAGGTGGTGGAGGAGGCGATGGAAGAGGAAGGCTATGGGAGAAAAGCGATAGATTTGGCTGTAGAATGGATGGAGAATGGCTGGGTTCACATGGAGAGCGCGAGCTGCCATTGTGGTCTCTTGTCAGAGGGACATCGATGGTACATGAGACCGTGGAAGCAAAATGAGATTTTTGGTCTGTTAATGAGAGAAAACTAGTTCCAGGAGACAAGGATCCAAGTTTTTGAACAAATTATGCAGTCTTTCAAGGCCTTGAAATTGCATGTAAATGTAAAAATCTATAAAACATTTTTTACCAGTAAAAAGTGCTTTTTGTCGAAGGTGACAGAGCTCCTTCAACGGGGCTGTCAGTCACACAGAGTGAGTCAGATAATAATGTGAGATAATACCAGCATGACCACAGTCAGATAACCTCTTTCTCTCTTTCACACACACATGAACATATAGAGCCATGCTGGGCAGTAATACTGTGGCCCGCCCATGTAATGACATTCTGATGGTTATTTCATTAGCCGCAATTTGTTACGGGATATGTCATTTCAGATGACAGCTTAGATTGATTGGATAAGTCATTGAGAGGATGTGGGCTGGACCCACTACAAGTTGGATCAATTAGCCAATTATTGCAGAATCCTGCCATGTACAGTTCTGGAAAATTGTGAGTATGCGTGTCTGTGTTCTTATATGTTTCCATATAGTTTTTTGTATAATACTCAATGAAGTCTGTATATGTGATGACATCACTTTTTTTATCCGTTGTACAAATAAAATAAATAAATAAACATAATTATTCATATGTAAATTGAATGATTTTGAAAGTCCAGTTTTACAACAATTGAATGTTTTCTTTCTAGATTAAATTCAGTGTAATATATAAAAGAATAGTGAACACAAATATATCTCAAAACCCTTTTCAAGATGTAGTCATAAGTCATGTCCCTAAAATACAGAGACAATTCTTTGAATTATTTGCACATATTGCCATTTGAAGAGGATCAAATATACAATTTTAAAGTAATTTCTCTCAGACAATAAGTGGTGCAAAAAGCAAAAGCAAGTGAAGTATTTGACTTCGAGACTAATGGCTACACCTGTAGCTTTTACTAAATTAAGCTCAAAATAACACAAATGTCTCATTATGTTTTGTTTTTTATAGAAGGCTCTTTAGCAATCATTGTCAGGCTATTAAACTAATCACATGCTGACCGCTTAACAGCCAAAGCTGCTTTTTCATGCTTCCCATACAGGGTAAAGTCTAGAGGCTTACAGTGGATGTTTATTTGTGCTCTGGAAATGTCTGTGGTGATCAATGAGGTGGAAGACAAGTGCACTCACAATACATGTGCAAACACAATATACAATTTTAAGGTCACTCTGGATGCTCAGTGGTCAGTCGCTTCAAAGACCCGCATTATTATAATTAGAGGCATATTCTGTACTAACGTAAAGGCTGGCTGGAGGAAGATGAAGTCAGGTGATTGAGGGAACCTTGTTAAGGAAGCTTCCCCTCAGCTGTGCTGAACAGTGAACATGGGGCCTCATTTGTATGTTGTGCACTGTAAACCAGAAATGTGCCTGTGCTCAGGTTTCCAACACAGAGAATCTTGACAGCATGAAAAATATTGATGAGAAAAGAAAATACACATCCCAGCCACTGAAGGACACAGCAAACTGGTAGTAATTTTGTAGCGCCATGTAGTGACTTTGTAGTATTGCAAGCTATAGCTAGCTAGCTCATAAAGATCACAAAATGTGTTACTTGCATATGTGAAAGAGCCATTTTCAGACCTGTAAATAAATGTTACATCTGTGTGAATGGTATTTTGAGTTCAGTGAAAATTTAACACCAAGCTGTATCACTTGTCATTATTGTTAATTTATTTTTTTGGGCTTTTTTATGCCTTTATTTGATAGTACAGTAGAGAGAGACAGGAAATGGGGAGGCAGAGAGAGGGGGAATGACATGAAGCAAAGGCCGTCCGATGCGGGACTCGAGCTGGGGCCAACTGCAGCGAGGACTGTAGCCTCTACACATGGGGCGCCTGCTTAGACCACTACGCCACACAATGCCCCTGTTAACTTATTTTTAATCATTATGTTAAGTTATTGTAATCATCAAAATCCCTTACATTATGCAGAAATGCAAGAAGGATTTACTCCACTGCATGGAAAAACTGAATTGTACATATTAAAAATGGAAAATATTTGTAAAATGCAATGTACAAACATTTTGTAAATCTATCAGGTTTGATTATTAATATTTTACTTTTTAGTGGTCACAACTTTTTTTGACTGCAATTCCCATATGGCATATAAATATTTGGCATTTAATTTAGAATATAATATTACTGTTAATATTACTCTTTAATGAGTAGTCATGTTCTGTTTTTATTGGTATGGGTATGTTCAGTTGTAAATGGGAAATAAATAGATACAAAACAGACATATAATGGAAACAAATATCTCATTTGAGACATAGACAGCAGATATTAAGGTTGGAGTCATGAGTTATTCATGCATTAGAGATATTGTAAATTGACAGCAAAACTATGTCAGAGGGTATTACGCATCAGCAACCTTGTCGTTCCCCCTTGACAGGCAAATACACTGCACTATAGAGAGAAAACAAAAGGGCATCTGAGGTGAATTTTCTTCAAATGGATAAAATTTCAGTAAACTGCATATTAAAACCATCTTACAGACAAAGCCATGAAAGCTGGTGCAGTCATATCTGTTCAGTATTTGGACAAATATTCATGGAAAGTTTGAAGGAGACATGAATCTATTTTGGGTTTGTTTTGTTCTCTAATAATTAAAATTCAAAAATTATGACGTCTCTGTATTGGTTGGTTGTATTGGGCGACTACGATGTGTGTGTGTCTCTGTCATACCACACAAGCAGACCCTCTGTGGCGGCCCTCAGCTGGCAATGTTGTCAGGGTAGGAGGTTAGAGGTCAGACCAAAGTTCATCTCAGCCTGCCATCTTTCAGCATCCTCAGACACCAGCACCACACTTTTAGCAGCACAAAAAGATCAAATTAATGATTATTGACCCAGTTCATGTAGAATTTCATTATACAAAACGGAAAAATTTGAAATTATACAGCAACATTTTTGCTGACTGTAAATTGTTACTGTAGCTCCTAAAATATGGATATTGTAAAGATTATACACATAGATGTATTTTGTGAAATCTTGATTACTGCACATCTGGTAACTCATTGGTCTAATATGGAGATACATTTTGGCAATTCAGTATTTTTCATGCAATATTCAGTATACTGTCTTCTATAAACACTGTTGGTGAGTAACGGTGTACCTATTAGTACTTTTTTCAACAGTTCATCCAAAAATTAATATGAGAACAAATTGCAATCATTACTCATTCTTAGACTCCATATTATAAGAGGGATGCCATTGTTTTCACACAGATCATTCTTAGCAAACTAAAGACAAATGATTAATGTTAAAACATTTTACTAAATAATAATGACATGATTTTGGTGAGAGATTCACCTGCTCCTTATATGGATGAGTTTTGAAAATGAGCACACATCCCAGGACCCTGACTGTATCATTAAACACAGAGGTGTCTTACACTCATGTACAGTACAGTGTAGTTATCTTTAATGAGAGTGAAATCGCTCTCTTAAAACAACACATACTGTTTTATAGGTCAGATCAGAGCTGTGTTCAAAGCAAGCATCCACCACAACAGGATGGACCTCTCCACTTCCTCCACGGGACTTATTTTACTTCCTCTCTTAATGCTTTTATTTACTATTAGGTCATCATGAATATTTTGTATCATACTAGAATATAAACAAAAAAAGTAATCTGTGTTTGCACTAGTTAAGTAACAGTAGTAGTTGCAATACATGGTGTTGAAAAATTCAAAATTGGTTTTATTTAGTTAGTTTGTTGATTTTTAGTGTAGGGATGTGGAAATCATTATTTTCATATAACATATAACTTTTGTTGCACAAGTTTTTGTGCAGCAATAACAATCTCACATTAAAAGGTACAATAAGTCAGCATCATCATGTACACTATATCTGAGATCACATGGATCCATGGCTTTCTGGCACCACACCAGCAACTCTAATCTTTAAGAAAATGGTGAAAGGCCAGCTGAGGTGCTTTTTGTTACATTTTAATTAAATGTTGTAAAGTGTTAGATGAGAAACTGCGCTTTAAGCCCAGGCATCAAAAACAAATACAAGAATTCAATTATCACTCGGCACAGTTCATCAACCAGTGCAGCGGGGAGTTAAAAGCACCATCGTCTAGCACAGTGTCAGCATATCTCTATCACCTTGGAGAGGCCAGCTGAGGATGGACTCTTGTGGCCTGGGACATGTTCCTCCACCCTGTCCCTCCCTCCCTGTCCCTCCCTCCCTTCCCCTCCATTCATCCCACATGCCCTGCCTCCAACAAGCACCTTTTGTGTGGGTTAAATGGGGCTGGATGCACCCCTTTAACTTTAATTTCCATTTTCCATTGTCCGCCCATTGATGGGGAGGGTGACTCCATCTGTGCCTGCCTTGCATGGTGCCACCCTTTCAATAGGCATATGCTCCACATGTAAGAGCCATAAACTTCCAAAATAATGGGTGTGATGAATAATGATATACAATACAGGCCCCTCACTTTACATATATATATAGAGAGAGAGTGAGAGAGAGAATGAGGAAGAGAGAGAGAAAATACTTCATTCATCAATTTATTATATGGCCTTTCAAACTCCACAGCCTTTTTATGTATATTCAAGAGCACAGAAGATATTACACAAAAGCCCCTGCTGAACTGATGGTGTTTTAAATTGCGGTCAAGCTGCTCCACTTGCCTCCTGAACTGTGCTCAGAATGTGTATGTGTGTTTTACATGAAGGGAGACTCAGCTTGCCGCTGCCGACCACAATGGAAGCTCCACAGAACAATTGATAACTGTTAACTGAGGTGGCGCGCCGGGTCAGTTTTGACTTGGAAATGTGCAATATGCAGTGAAAACAGACCCTTGTGTTCACTCTCCCCCTTTCAGATCTTATCTCCACATGTGATAACTCCACTTAAGATCTCATACAGTAACACACATTAAGTCATTTCCCTCTCCAAACAAACTGAAGAGGAACGTTGGTGATAAAATAGCAAGTGAAATTTGGTACTAGATCATTCTTATCCAGTGTTTTCTCTGTTGATTTTTATCTGCAAGATTTTCATCTTTTTTCTCATGTTAGGATTATTTTTGTCGTGAAACCCAATTTAGCTGAAGAAAGAGCCTAAGACACAGTGGGAGGAGGCAAAGCTCATGGCTTCATTTTCCTTCCATTCCACTTCATTCATTAACTTATTCATTCATTACCTCTTTCTCCCTGTCCATCAACCTTATCCTAATCTCTCTCTTTATCCTTCTCCTCCTACTCTTTCCTTGACACCCATGATGGCCACTGCCCCCACACTCACCCTTACGCCGCCTGGCCCCACCCTTTGCCATTCCTCCTGTTCAGTTATAAGGGTTTATCGATTACAAGCCTGTCATACAAAACAACCTAATGGAGGGTCAGCTTTAATGTGAGGGGCGAGGGGCCCCTGTCTTCGTGGGAGCTGAGCCTTGAATTAAACACTCCTTCTCCTTCCTTCTCCTCCTCCCATGTCCCTGCTCCCTCCTGCATGTCCCTCTTAGATTCTTTCCATTGGAGAGCGGGGGCCATGAAAATTCAACAGCAGAACCATCAATCCCCCCACCTTCCTCCACTCCCTTTACAAGGCCCACCGCCGGCTACAGCGGCTGCCCATGTGCGAGGGTATTTAGTGGGGGCCTGAAAGCTGAAAGAAGCGTCTGGATCAAATGTGTGGTTGGGTGAGGGAACAGAAGGAGCCCTCTCAGGAGGGGTGCTGAGGCCCCAGCTCGTTTTATAGACTCCCCTGAAAGAACGTGATTACAGATCATTATCCAATTGAAGCAGATTGATGGGCTGGGGTCAAAGTAATATAGCTCATAGTAGCTGAGCAAAAGGGGAGGGGTGATAGGAAAGGACAGAGGGCAGTGCAAAAGTGTGGGGTGAGGTAGGGGGGTTTGCAGACAGGATGAAGATGGCATAATGACTGGATTGTCACCACCAAATGGAGTATGGGAAGGGGAAGAGAAGCAAAGAATGAGAGGGAGGAGGAAGACCCAAATTGTCAAATGAAAGACTGGGGCTTTTCTTTTTCAGGAATGGATTGAAGTAGTACAACAAGTGCTGATGGAGACGAGAGATGCTGGATTGGCCCTTTCACTCCAGAGGGCAGATAAAGAGATCTCTATATGAAGGGGAGGCAGGAGAATTTGTCAAGATTGACTTGGCTGTCTCCTTGTAAATAATGTGGTTCATTCTTTTCCTTCTTGCTTGAACCAAGAGTTATTACAAAATTAGACAGCTGTTGGGCTTTAAATTGTATATTTAATGCATCATGGATTCAAGGAAATGTTATTTTCTTCATTTTCATTTAATCTGAAAATTTGTATGCATTTATTTAGATATTACATTGTATATTTTAATGCATTTTTTACAAATATTAGGAGTTCAAGGACAAGCAAAAGTCCAAAAGTCCTTATTCTCTCTTACAAGTTTCTAAAATTAATTTTAAGCATAACTGAACACAGTGTTAACATTTGAGTTAACTTTTTTCTTTTTTTTGTACATTCAGTGAATCACTTACTGCCGTCAGCTAATGCCCTGACCTTTTTTTTATGATCTTTCCATAGCTTACTAGTTTGTGTACCATTTGCCTCAAACTGTTCTCTTAAATAATATGATGCATTACAATGCATGGTGTTCCTGACCTTTCCAATGCACTGGAAAGGTAAATCTCAGATGATTATTACTGTCTAACTGCCAAGAGCACGGATCCTGGTTCTCTTCCTGTCTGAATGTATGTGTTGATGGTGAGTCTGCATAGCTGTTAAAACCTTACATGACCTCATGTGCAATTTAAAATTAATTAAACAATGGCAGTGGCAATAATAGACAATGTTTTGCATTTGTTGTATGCTACAGTGTTAGTCATAGGTTGGATATGTACAGTTTTCTTGCCAACGGCAGAGACATTTTGAGAGTCAGTAGAAGTGAATTTGAGATTTTATCAGTTGTTGTCATGTAGATTTGTGAAATACTGCACAATAACAATTCAAGTCCCTTTTTCCTCTTCATCAAACACATCTCACACACACATTCAGACACATGATAGTCACGCCAACATGCCATGAGTTGGTATGTCATGGCATTTTATGTTACATCCATGAATCTGATGCATTCATTAATGGTCTATTAGTAGGATCGTGGTTCTGTAGATGGTGCCAGTAGACTGGAGTCTTGTGACAGTGAGCGTCTTCATTCACAATAGAGGGTTTATGGTAATGGCTATGACACTGAATAGCCTTTTGATATTGGCTGAGACAAAGTGTCTGTAAATTTTGCTTGCTTTAAAGATTCACAAATGTAAAAAAAAAAAAATCCATTGAAGATGGCATGAGCATGTTTTGGATTAAGCTTGAATTTTTTTCACTTTGGATATTTTAAGCCAAATGGATCCTAACTGCTGTCCGGTTTCACTCAGCATGCAGGAACTGGCACATCCCAAGTACGGTGAATGTGCGGGAGTGGATTAATGAAGAATCCACTCATCTGAGGCTGAGTGATATATAAAAAGGGGCCCGTACTATACTGTATATTTTAGAAGTGCTTTATGCATCTCCTGCTCACTTCAAGATATGAATTTGGGAGACAGCATCGGGGAAATTACATGTGTTAAGGAACAACACACACACATATTGCTCATGCTTGTATATGCACAGACAACTGTCCTGTAACCCTTACAGTTTTTCTTCTACTGTGATTTGTGAGGACTTTTTTGCAAATTAATGTCTGCTGGAGAGAGAGAAACATTAGTCAGTCAGACAGTCAAATGGCTTTCAAAGCATAGGCAGCTAAAAGCCATGCTTCCTCTGTTTTCTGCGAATCTGGGAATGGACACTGAGCAGACTGACCATGTCATTACATCCACAGAGAAGGCGTAGTGTTCGTGTGTGTGTGTGTGTGTGTGTGTGTGTACTGTCTGCATGCGTGCCTTTCTGTATACACTATAAGTATGATGTCTACATTCTGGTCTGTACTCATGTGTGTTGTGTAGATGTAATGTCAGATTCTGTGTTTGTGTGTAACTCAGACCAATTTCAGCACTGGCCACCTCAGGTGGATTTGACTAAAACTGGAAAAAAGGGGAAAAAGTTCCCAGTATTCGAAGCTTTTGATTCACAGATGGGTACTTACATTTTAATTTTTGATTTCATGTGTGCATGTTGCGGGAGTATTTTTAGTTCTCTTCAGTTGGTGTATATCCATTAAGTTTGTGCTGGATATTCAACCAGACGTGGAAAAAATGATCAAGTACCAGGCTGCGCTATAGGTCAGACTCTAACTCCAAATTCTTGTGGATTAATGCAATTTATCTCTGAGCAATTCTGTAATAGTTCTGTAATAGTTCTGTAATTTATGTAAAACAAAGTGAGGAAGGTGATCATGAAGGCCATATACTCATATACACATATACTCCATGTGGTTCACATTATATATGCAGATGGACCATTACTGCAAGGTTAAATAATGTTAGGATTTTTAAAAATGTCAGATGACAAAGTTAGTCGGTCTGTTAAGTCAATTAAACCATTTGGTAAACAAGTTGTCTTTGAAGACACCACACACTGTAGCTACAACTCTGTCACCTGCATGCTAAACCCAGTTACAGGCAGGCGAAGAAGCCCTGACTCCCTCTGCGTTACACTTAGTCAGATAATTGGAAATGTGAGGGCATTAATTCCAACGGGATTAAGAAGGGGAATTAAATATGTTAATCCCCAAAATAGGTAAATAGCCTCAGTGATACAATAACCAATTTCTAGGGTTTTCCTCCCCCAAGGACATGTCTGCCTTTGAAAGCAACATGCTCACACACAACTACACACACATGCACACTCACAAGCAGATGCACAAGATCACTAGTACACACTTGCACATAAACATGAACATGTGCACGCTGCGCAGCAGAGCCAGAGAGAGAGTCTCAAGTGTTCCAGAAAGTTCTCCAAGGTCATGCCTGTGGTGTCGTGTGGCCCTGTAGCTGACTCTTGAACCTGTTTCTCTCCGGCTTGCCTCTTTGTTCCAGATATCATTACCTCTGTCGCTCCGCTCTGCTCTGCTCCCCTCTCGAGACCATTTTGTCGTCATGTGCTCATCTGCCTTGTAATTATAGCACGGTCCTGGATGTCACAGTTTAGGGACTCTGACTGGGTGTGAGTGAACGTGTGTGTGTCAGGGGACTGAGCGAGTGTGTTAGATGTGTGGAATTATATTGTCCTTTTATGGATGTGTATATGCAATGGAGCATGGACAGTGATGTTTATGAGAGCACAATATGTGATTTGTATATGCGCACATAATTTCAATCACCAAAAAAGGGGCATCCTAAACTGAATACAGTGCTCTTTCTCTTTAAACTATTCAAGCAGAGGCATCGCCTTTGGATATGGCAACAGAGCTGGATTTTGATGAGCTACTGTACTTGTGTCAGGGACATGAAACAGAACTGAATAAGTGTATATTCAAAGCACTGACACATACAGTAAACCCAGAGTGCAGAGGCATCAGTTGTGGGCAAAAATCAAGTTCCCCACTGAGTTCAAAGTACATTTTCATACACAATTAGTGGAGTACAATTTCTGTTGGAACTGAAGCATGGCAAAACCCCCCCGAAGGTCAACTGCTGATCGTCTCTGAGAAATGTTATTTTTATGTCTCTCTGTGTCCAAAGATGAATGTCTAAGAGGGGGAAAAAAAATCAGACGGAGAAAAGAAAACATTAAAAGAGAGAAGTCAATCATTCAAGAAAGCAGGACTGTAATGCACCATAGTCAAATTCAATAAAGTCATTATTCCTGGCTTAGCGATAGCAATAGTATTTTTCCTGGATATACTATACTGCTTATCCCAATTCTTCTCTCTCTCTCTCTCTCTCTCTCTCTCTCGCTCTCTCATCATTCCTCTTTTCTCAATTCTGGCTACAGGGCATAGAATGGCCATCAATACTCTCATTTTGCAACATGAAACCCTCTATTTACTCCAAAGATTCATCTGCAATGGATATCATTCTGCAACCTCTACAAAAGGGATAAAGCAGCTTCATCATGCCAAACCTCTGCATATTACCCCTGACAAATTCTATTAGGCTGATTACACATAATGATGCCAAATAAGCACCGAATGAAGAGCTGGGGAGTTACCACTGTCCCCCAACAGAATAGACAAAGAAAAAAACACACTCACAAAAGTTTCTTATCTCAATCCAGTTGAAGAGGGAACCACACACATGCACGCGTGCACACCTACACACACACACACACACACACACACACACACACACACACACACACACACACACACACACACACACACATACACACACACACACATACACACATACATACACACACACACACACACACACACACACACACAGAGTCTAAGCTGTACTTATCAATTATTAGGCATTTAGATGCTGTGCCCAGAGAGAAATTAGATTTCGAAGGAGTTAAGACGATTACCAGTGGTACACTCTTAAAGGGATGTAGCATTTTCAACACATTTGAGTAGAGGCTGAGACAACAGACTTACAGAGTAACACCGAAGTACTGAGCAAGTAATATTACTGATGTGTTGGGATTAACATAGCTTCAGTTGACAAGTAAGAATGTGAAAATAACATGTTACTAGCAAATGTAGAAGATGTTAAAGACACAAAAGCTACATGTTATACAATTTATTAATCCAAATAAAAGAAGTTATGTTTTTGGTCCCATTTGCTTGTTACAGTAATAGCTGTGTATCTCTCTGAGTGCTTTCTACTCCTATAACAACAATTTTATTTGGTTTCAAAGTGCAGTCCAGTGATTACAGTTCTTATGGCAGAGGGTGACTCCCAGGAGTCTTAGGGGAGTTCTCAGGATCAACAGAATTTCACTATAACTTCGTCCTAGAATTGTTGTTAGAGATATTTAACAATGAGAACTGCAAACATGTTTTTCCATCGCACCACTAAACATTAACACTTATAGAAAGTTTATACTTGCTTTAATTCTAAAAGGCATCAGCAAGAATAAAAATCATCCCATACTGTAGGAGAAAAAAGTTTTTTGTCTGAGATGCAAATGTGACCAATCTGTGAAACATGTCATTGTTCTCGGAAGAAGTGTGTATGTTGTACATTCTCCCTGCTGATAACTATCGCACTAAAAAACATCACCCAGCTAACACCACCTTGCCCAACCCTCTAGGCTTAGTCATTGCCAGTGGAATAAATTGTTCAGCATTTACCTAACTTTTTTTATGTTCACAAAACAATATCCCACACAATAGATGTGGAAGAGGGGTATTAATTTAGGGAAATTAGCAGGATAAATAAAAATTGTCCGGTTGCCATGCTAACAGGAAATACTAGGGGACCGGTGAAGGAGGTGGGGATGAAGAAGTGGAGGGGGGTACTGGTGGGGGGGCTTATTTAATAGTCCCTCTCTCTCTCTCTCTCTCTCTCTCTCTCCTCTCTCTCTCTCTTTTTCTCTCTCTCTCTTGGCTCCCAGGCAGACATGCGAAAAGAATGCTCAGCTTCAAAACCGCAAGTCACCTCTGCACACAGGACCATTTGGCGTAAGTGTTTCCTGTTGCAATAAAAATGTATGTCAAGTACGTGAACCGAGGTTCCTCTGTGCTTGAAGCCTGTTGAGAACACACTCTTATGCACACACACACATTCACACATATACACTGTGACCACAGCATTTGGGTTTGAAATCTTCCATAGCAAAAATTAGTCCATTATGTACTGCCACTGCCCAATGTGATTAAATCAAACTTATATAGTGAGGTTAATGTGTGTATGTTTGAGTGGTATAGTGAAATGGGTGGGAGTTACTGTGTGATACACAGCCCATGCCGTTCTGGTGCTGGGCTCAAGAGTTTCAGAAATTGTGGCATGGTGACTGCTACAGGCACAAATGTGCAAGGCGCTCCAATTTTTTCTTTCCTTTTTTTTCATAATTTTATTCATTTACCTTCCTCTCTGGATAATTGTTTCCGTCAACCAGCGATGGCTTGATAAAGGATTTCACACCACAGAAAACAGTTACACAGCTATTTTGGAAGGTGATTGCCGGAGACGATTATATTTATCACCTGCCTTAATATGCATAGTGTGGTGTAAATTGATTTATTCTCTAAGGATCACTGTCACAGGGAGCATGGTGTGAACTGGAATTCTGCACCCAACTGAGGCAACTGACATTAGACACATGAAACTGCCAAATAAGCACAGACAAAAATCTTACTTATGCTGGATTATCACTGACACTATTAAATTATATCAAAATTACTGTCAAACTGTTACTTTACTGTTACTATTTCTGTTACTGGTAAACCATTCCACTCAAAAATTTATCTGTGTAGGGTTTGAAACTCATTAATGTTTGAGAGTAGTTGACACATTCACACACTCTCATAAAGAAGCTTTATTGTCACATTATGTAATTATACAATGTCTGTTATCAAAAGAGTGACAAAACTGTAAATTAATCTAAATATTAACTTCACTGCCTGCATTGTGTAATTCAGGAATAAGAAACAGATCCCTATCTGTGGAATGTCTGGCTAATTTGCTGTTTGTGTATAAAATATTACTTCATTAAGTAAACACTTAGTATAGTTTGTCAGTTCAGTTTTCTATTTTTGTGCCTACATAAAGTTTTTAAGTATGGTAATGTTTGATTTGGCTGTAATTGTCATTTGTGTTTTTACCCAAAAATCTTTAAAACACAAATGTAAGTTTAAAGTTAAAATAAAAGCGTAGTGATATTTCAGCTATTGTTTTTATACGCTGCCTTTTAAGAGCTAAGTGCCACCCGCACTAATGGTAAGACTTTACAAGATATCTGTCTACTATGGGGCACCAGTTATGACGTGGTGCATACACAACTTAAATGCTCCATTTTGCCAGATTTAGTGCCAAGCGCAAAGAGTCTGAATTTCTTTAAGTCACATTTTTAATATATTTAAAGCGATGTTTGTGAAACAACTTTCTTTTGAAACCAAAAGAAAAAAAGTCTTTAAAAAAGTAAATAATTAAACAAATCTAAATCGTTCATTTTAAATCTAAATGTTAAATATAAATATTATATTTAAATCCTAAATCTACATATCGCTTTCTAAATCTAAATGGTTGATTTAAATGCTGATTAAAATATTAAAACAAAATACTAAATCTAAATCTTACTCGAAATCGAAATGTAACCCTTTACACTTAATTCTACATCTAATCTAAATGCTAACTAAAATATTAAAATAAAACTAAATCTTAATGATATATCTAAATCCTACATCGAAGCGCTATCTTGAAATCTTGATTCTAAATCTAAATCTATAAACCCTAAATGTGTTGATTGGTGAAACTACATATAGTATTTAGGTAATAGAGTGCTGCAGGAATGAGTCCTAAAGCCTGGAAGTAAGTTAGCAGTCTAGCACTTCCAGTTCTGTTGTCCTGAATGGATTTTGAATGGATTTTTGGTTAGATGCCTGAAATAAGCTCAAGATATTTTCATATTTCATGTATGTTACACCATGAAATATTTCAGTAAATTCCGTACTCGTTATTTCTTTAGGCTTTTACCTGTCTTGAAAGAGGAAGTTGTGGCTAAATGCAAGGTTGTTGGGGATGTTAAACGCCATCACGCTAAACATGAAATCAATCCATTTGGCAGTCCACCTGTTACGACTTGGTATGAAATTCTCTTTGGACCCCAGGGCAGATTCAGATATGGACATGACAGGATGGATGTTACTTAAAGTTCTTTATTGGAATACACCAAAAGAAAATGCAAGAGAGAGTCTTAGTTGGGAGTGCAGGAGGGAAAGGGATCCAGGTGGCGGCTGGTGGCGTCCGGAGGTGGATAGCCAGCGCATGCAGGTTAATATTCATCATGGCAGGTAATCTGGATTTTCAGCAGGAGCTGGCACATGGTTCTGGGAATAACTGACGTGAGGAGAAATCCATAGGAGTGTGTCCTGAAATAGTGCCCCCTTTCTTATACAGAGCTTGATGAGTGATGAGTAACAGGTGCGCCAGGTAGTCAGTGCTGTGCTACACCCTTGCTGAGAAGCAAATACATACCCTCACTCGAAGAGGAGGAGACACAGGGAAAGACAGACAGGTAAAAACAAACACAGGAAACACTGGGGAAATCTAGCTGTCACAGAAGAGCTGTGGCACTACCTTTACAGCCTAGTTGGGCTTGTACTCGCACTCTTGGAAATGGTTACGTACTTTACAAGAGGAAAGGCTTTTGCAGTGACAAAGTGACGTCATGTGATTGTGGTGTATTCTGCTTATGCCTAACAAAAGCTTTTTATTTCTGGCAATTTTATCCAGGCTTCAAAAATCCTAAGAGTGGTGTTCATTTGTGAAGAATATCTTGCTCAAAAAAACAAGCAAGTATCATGAAATGTTGTTGGTCACATGCCTTATTTTCTGCAATAATCCAAAAATCCAGTAGAAAATTCTCACTCGCTTTTTATCGTGGGAACCAGGGTGATGCTAACGTCTGGGTTGGCCTACAAAATGACATTATCCCTACAGCATTATAGGCATAACTTTCACTGTGCTTGAGTGTGAATATTATAAATTGCTGTGTGCCCATGGACAGTTTAAGACATACTGGGTTCAAGACATGCAAATCTACATGCTGCCCACAAATCAGTCCGCCTGGCAAAGGTTAGTTAAACAATTAGCTATTAGCTACCTATTTAGCTAAGATTAGTACCAGGACCTCAATAGCACCTTGTTATCACAACTTTTGTGAACACTTGATGAGCATGAATCCTACAGTATGTTTAGTATTATGCCTAGCATTATTGTAGTATTTATAAGGGGTCCAAACAGAGAATGCTGGTCAATCCCTATTGTTTTGTTCTCGTTATTCTTTCTTATTATTTTTCCGCTAAAAGTGTTAGTGCAGTTAAAACTACAGAAGAAAAACCCCTGAAAATTGGTAGATTGGTTGAAAATTCCACCCACTACTCTGACACAAAAATTACACTAATTGTCTGATAGGTGGTGCTACAATAATGAAGTTCATGTTTTTGCATTTTTCTTGAAAGAGGCTTGGGCTAGAGTGAAAATTATTTTGCAATTTTGATCTCTGAAATCATCTGCATCTTTGCTCAAATGGTCAAATGGTTACAAAAAAGTCAAACGTACACCTGAAATGAACTAGTCCTAGGCTGTTCATCTGATTCTCATGAAACTTGGTCTACATAATCTACAGACAATGCTAAAAACAAGTTATCCAAAGAATTTCATTTTGTCAATCCATTTTGAAATGATAAACTTTTAAACCTGTTTTGTTAAGATCAATTTTACACAAATTGTCATAAATATAAATTGGTAATGTAACCACGGTATTGTAACCAAACTTAGTGCACACTTGCAGACGTATGCTCCTAGTTTTGCTATAGAGTCTTGTGATATTCTGCCTCTAGGGGGCACTATCCATGCAAAAAGTTTATATCTCATAATCAGCTTCATAGATTTGTATGAAACTCAGTTTGCATGATCTAAGGTCATTACTCATTCCAGACATAAGGTTTGGTAATGATTGGTCAAAGTGGGTGTGACTTATTATCAAATATATACATTTCTAATCATTCCACCCTCCACAACTTCAAAAAATCAAAATAAATCACTCATATCTCCTACACAGCTGAGATTTTTTCAGTACACCCAGTGAATGGTGATAAAAGTTTGCCTTAATGTAACCTGTGGTCAATTCAGAAGTCCATCACTCTATATTTTTCTAGATATGGAAAACCAATTTAACCTTCTCTGGGTAAACCAAGGTCAGGGGTTTGAAACCCCAGGTGGCCTAATCCCTGTTTCAGCAAAAAGTCAATAGGCTATCAATTAACATGTAGTATTCAAATGCTTGCGAGCTGCTAGGACCCCGATAATTGCTGCTAGCGGCTATATTTTATATAATTATTGTTTATGTATTTAGTCTTTAGTTTATTCTTATATGAAATGCTTTGTGAAATTACGTCAGTGAAAAAACCCATCTGCAGTTAAATTTATTAGCTATAGGGTATATGTGACATGTGAGAAACTTACCGTGGTTTTGAGATGAAATAGTCAAGATATAGACATAGCATGTGTTCATATTAAGTTGTTCTTTTGCTATATTTGCAGTTTTTAAATCTACTAGGTCCTCAAATCAAAAGAGTCTTTAATCAGCATGTGTAACATTACAACGGGTTGCATTATGTTGAAAGATGTTTTTTGTTACATATTTTGCCATTGGATTTATACTAATGTATGTTGCAGTGTGGACAAACACTGAGTTACCAACACTACGGCCATGAGGTTGCAGTGTCTGAATTTACAAAGAGTCCTTGTTATCACAAGTGCATCGTATCACCTGAAGTGTTGATGAGGTACAGTTCTTGTGGCAGAGTGTCAAAATACAAAAACAGCAACATTCAGGAGGCATGTAAGGAGAGAAAGAACATAGAAGAAGAAAGGAAAGGAGACAGTAGTCGCATATAAAGGTGTTTCTTCCTTGACCTATTGGCCATGCACAGAGGTAACCTCCACAGTGTGACCTGTCAGCACGCCTGGCCCAACAAGAACAGCACAGGTAGGCTGACATCACCTGGCCTCCCAGCTCTGACACTGTCCAGACTGAAAAGTAAACTTCATACATGATGACTACACTTAATCACTTTCCCTCCAAAATACTCACAGTGACATTTGTTGTTTGTTTGTTAGATTTAACATTTAGATTGAAATGTAATATTTACCTTTAACATTTACATGACATCTATTTCATTTTTAGAAGAAAAGTAGATGTGACAAAGAGTGGAAGAAAAAAAAATATCTGGCAAAGATTTGTGAAATTGTGACTTTTAAAGAAGATGCAGTAGAGGAAGGCCAATGGAAGAAGAGATTGGTTATACAGTTTGAGTGTGCACAGGAGTGTGTGTGTTTGTGTGTGTGTGTGTGTGTGTGTGTGTGTGTGTGTGTGTGTGTGTGTGTGTGTGTATGTGTTTGTGTGCAGAAATATCTTGTTAAACCACTCTATACTGAAGCAGTTCAGGCCCCTTTGCTCCACAGAGCCCGTAGAGGAGGTGGTGGCTGTGAAGGAAAAGAGGGATGTGAGCTTGAGTGTTGGAGGGCAGTTCCCTTCACTGACTGGAATGAATGGTATGGCGCAGTAGTGACCATTCATGCATGCTCCTTTACTTCTTTCTCCCACTCGCCATCTCCCTCTGCCTGCAGTTTTCCCCATTTGAGATTTTTAGGTGCAGAGAGGGAAACGAAAAAGACTGAAAAGGGAAGGAGACAGGAATTTGAGAGGTATTTAAATAAAAATAAAAGGAAAGAGAGGGAGTAAGGTAAATTAAGAGAATAAAAAGAAAGAGAGAAAGTATAAGAGATCCCACAGAGGACAGAGAAAGAGAGGAAGAGAAGGAAAGAGGCAGGACTAGTCACTGGGCCACTGGAGTTTGAGAGCAGCACAGCGTGAAATAAGGGAGAGTTGCAGCTGAACCAGAAAGAACCCAGGCTGCTCATTACAAAGGCCTAGGCCATGCTTCTACCCTACACACCAACCAACCACAACGTAACACACATTCACACAAACACACACACACACACACGTTAATATACACAGAGATGTGCAAGACACTAAAAACAAAAAGAAGAACTCATGTACATCATACCATATGTCATTTGTTGGATGCTTTTATATGGACATGCGTACATATGCAGTCATGTGGCACACAAATATTCATTAATTCAACACACAGGAGCCACTGACAAAAGATTCAGATAAAAAGTGTTTAACTGTGTTAACAACAATGAAGAATTTAAAGGGTAGTCAATACTACTGTACCTAACCTGGAGCAGATTTATCTGGAACTCTGTTGTCTTTTTCAAATACTGACTCCATGATTATGTTAAACTTGTCCCGAACATTTGAGCAGCTACATTTCAATACGCAATTCACAAACATCTCATTGAAGGGCACAAATAAGTGTGTTGACAGATGGGATGATATTAATTTATAAGCAGACGGCATAAATTTAAAATCAAATTGCATCACTCTGAAAGGGATGGGTGTACTACAACAGGAAAATGCTTTGTCTTTACTCATTTTACAATTTAAACTAAAATTAAATTACATACAGATATTAGTCCTTAGTACAAACATATATATTTGAACTACAGCGTAACCTATGTATGTTATTTCTTGTTATTAAATAATATCACAGTTGTGCAGCAATTGTTGACAGTAAAACCAGCAAACAGGAAATAACTCCATCTGTTTAACAAATTCACTGACTGTGATAGAGTATATTGCATTTATAACTTACTGTTTTATATCTCAAACACACACTGGAACTGAGGGCCAGTAGTGGTAATTCATCCTGTGGGGAGATGTAAATATCAAAAAGAGACATATAAAAATGTAACATGGAGTGGCAATATGCTCCTCAGATATTCCTTTACAAGTTCTCATAAGACCTTTTTTTAAAGAGAAGAAGATGTAAACCAGTCCTGCTGTGGCTCCTGATAAACTCCTACCAATCAATTCTCTGCCATATATTCTGTGAAATACTGCCATCTCTTGGTGCTTGGAATGAGGACTTGAACATTGGAGAAGCTTTGTTGGCTCAAATGACTCTGTCTTTGATCATGTGTCTAAGCCCACAGGAGGCCAAGTCTCTGTTGAGTTCAATATATAAAGTTTGATCCAATAGCTGATTATGCACTGAGAGTCATACAAAAGGATCAGACAGTTGACACATTATTTTATCCTTCTTTTTCAGTATGTGTGTGCATGCGTTAGACTGTTGATGCATGTCAAGGAATATATAAATATAAATTAAAGTTAAGTACCTACTTAACTATGCTGAGATCTGGAGCATCTCTTGAAGACTCATCTCTGTTGTAAGTCACTTTGGATAAAAGTGTCTGCCAAATGAGTAAATTCAAATGTAAGTTATGACCAAATCATTTATCATACTGGAACACAGAAAAGTCATCGGTCATCAACCACAATCTCTCAAAATATAACTTATGCTCATATACACTCACTTGCCAATTTGTTAGGTACACCTCGCTAAAACAAATACAGTCTACTACAACTGTCTAGCAATGATCATGAGGGTTTATTGCAGGAACTGTTGTAATAGATTGCTATCATGATTGATTTTTAGATACAATTTTGTGAAATTTTCAGTTTTCTGTTAAAGGATTATACCATCTTCAATGGACAAAATGAGAAAATAAACTAAACTCTTTCAAACCACTCCATCAAGTTAAAAAAGAGGCTCTCTTTTTATGTCCTGGAAACAATACTAAATGTCAAAACACAACTAAAGGGTGTTTAACAAAATAACTAAATATCCATAGTGGTTTCAGTTGACTGTGCTGTAAAGTTGCTGCACACACAGCAAACTGTGGTAACCTGTCATGATGGGGTGGTGCAATCCTGCACCTTACAGAAACGATTTGGAAGGTTTCTGAGCAGCTTCTCTGAGAGATAAAAAGGCGCGATTTGTGTTTGCGTGTCGAGGTTGAGACATGCAGATAAATGTGACATCTTCTGAAAGGAGAGTAAAAGTGTATTTCTCTTGCCACTTTGCAGTATAGTACAGTTGTAATTCAATACTCCCTAGTCAGTGCTTTGCAGGGTTTCTACAGAGGACTGTTGTGTTTCACAGAATGTATTTCCAGCATGGAACAGGTTGTTCATCACAAGGTGTGTTGATCTTAAACACACACACTGAGCTGGGAACTTTCAAGTGTGAAAATAAACATTTTTACCTTACCACTAATCTTCTCTCTCTCTCTCTCTCTCTCTCTCTCCCTTCAGCTCTCTCTCTCTCTGTCTCTCTCTCTCGCTTCCCTCTCCCTTCAGCTCTCATTCTCTCTGCTTCCCTCCCTCTCTCTAATGTCAGGCATTTTAACGTGAGTTTCATTTACAACTTTCATTTCAATTTGTCCCGTTAGTCCATTTGTTATTGTAGCAGAACCAGCACCAGGGCCTCTGGTTAGTGAAAATGTCAAATTCTTTGATTTGATTTTATAGGATTTTAGCAAGGACTGAGGGGCTGTGTGGTTCTGGCCCTGTGCGGTGAGTGGAATAACTACTGTTTGCATTTAAACATCCATTTGAGCCAGATTCCCTCGAGGATTCATTTGTTTCACAGAGGGTCAATTACCTCTCACCACCCCAAGCCTTCTGTACCAAAAAAAAAAGATTTTCCTGTTTAGGTTAGGTGTAGGAAGAAGGTGCCTTGTGGAGGTCACCCTTTTAATTAGGCACTATTTAAGACCAATAACAAACTGATTATTTGCTAAATGGCTCTTGCAAACTCATGACATTTGCTTGTGGTTGGCATGTTAAGTGCCCCTCAAATGCTTTTCAATTTCAACAGTTTTCTGAAAAGAGCAGATAACTAAAACGTGAGGTCGTAAATCTGCTTTGATTGAGGTTTCTATGGATACTGATGAGTCCCCACTAACTTCATTCTCTCTTACCCTTTCTCTGTCTCTCTGTTCCTCTCTCTCTACCCCCTGTGCAGTGTCATTGCCAAGTGCTAAGTAAATATGTGCTCTTCATGTTCCTTGTTGCCTTTCAATATTTGGCAGCGTGGCAGCAGGGGATCAAAATGTGTGTATCTGTGAAATGTCAGTGGGTAAAAGGGGATGAGTTTAGAGCGGCACACACAATGAAGCACCTGCTGTAGAGGCGAGCAGTGGGGGGAAGTTTCATCTTGGTTTGATCTGAAATGCAAAAGGCTAGAAACACCACATCAACAGCAGCCCCACGCGCAGAACCCCCACTTCTTCAAGTCTATTTTCAATTTAGCCACATTTAACAGATGGTGGTAGAATACCTCACCTTGGCATTTTAATCAGACTAGAATGCCACTTAGAGTTATTATGGTGATTATATATCTAGATCGCTTTCCCAAATATTGTTGTTTATCCTGACATAAAGATGGTTATTTGAGGCAAAAATCAATGAATCAAAATTGTTATTATTTCTAACTCATCTTAATTTATCACTAATCAGATAAGATTTTATGGAAGACAACCCACTGACACATCTGTGTCTTTTTAAAGGACTATCATGGCATAATGTATGAAAAATGTAGTAATTGATAATGTTGCTGAAATAATTAAGTTTGGGAGGTTGGCTGTGTGCAAATAAGACAGTTTTGCCCAAAAACACCACTCAGTTGCATAATAAAAACAGTTGCCAGGGAGGGGAAATGCGTCTGGCTGATTTGGGGTTATGTATGACATCAAATAAGGCTTGAATTTTATGTGAAATGGTCTGGATGAGCATGACCAGCCATGGGAACTATCTTTGGCCTCCAGGGACTGAAAAAAGACAGGAAGCCCTGAAGAGCCACTGTAGGCTATCTCCTCCTCCTCCTTCACCTCCTCCTCATCCTCCACGCCACTTGGCCTTTGTCTTGGCTTGTGTGTGTGCGTGTCTCTATGTGTCTCTGTGTGCACAACCCTCTGTTTAAGTGTGTGTGTGTGTGCGTGTGTGTGTGTGTGTGTGTGTGTGTGTGTGTTTTGCATCTGCATCCTGTCTTTGTTGCCTGTCCCTGCTGCACCATTGGAGGCAGCTGATGCTATCTCATTGCAGTATTGTGGCAGCCCTTGCTGTGAATTATCAAAGGCAGCTGTTTGGAAAATACCAGAGATGCCTAATAGGAAGCACTGATGGCCTGGATTCACTCTCTACCCAGCAAGACCCACATGTCTGAGATAAAATGCAGCAGATCAGTTATTATAAGCAGCATGCAGACTCCATGCATGTCATATTGTCCTTATGCAATTGTGCAATTTATATCAATATAACAAAGTTCACAAAAAAAGAACATTTATTTTACTTAAAAATGACTCAGGTTCTTCCTCTCTTTTCTCTTTGTCTGAATGCATTTATAGCACAATTACTAATGCAACTACTGCTAATAATTTCTTAAAAAATAGGAGGAAAAGACCTATTATTTCTATTATTTGGACTGTGCACTGATGCCTATGGGGTCTGATTGTGTTTTGTTTGAACAAGTGAGTTAATGAATCCCAATCGCTGGATGCTGGTAGTTCTCGACACATATCTGCTGATCTGGGGGTCCCAACAGATCTTGGCTAAACACACGGTGAAGCAAAAACAAATCCGTCTGTCAGTATGGGGTTAGGAATCCTAATTAGGGGTCCTGACTCTCTGTCCGTGGCTCCAAGTCAAGCGTCAGTTCGGCCTGATTGGTACAAATCTCGTTTTTCTAAGCCTCAAAGGTTCGTGGACAGGGTCAGCAGCTCGCCATCCTGGTGATTTGCTTGTACCTCTAAAAGGCCATTGATTACATAATTATAAAAGGGAAAATGTTGCACTGCTGTGGACTAGAAGGGTCCATTGCAATGAATATGGAGGCATGACAGAGAGGGCAATTTACTGACAGAAGTCAGAGCTACTTATGAAGTAGTACCTATGTACAGTAGATTGCGTTCCAATCTCCTGTGCAACCTATATATTTCTTAAATATTTTTTCTACATGTTTTTGGTTATAAGTTGTGTTGAAGCCATTAATATTGATCCTGTACATAACAACATCTGAAATAGGCTACATAAAGACCAGTTAATGTTGCTTTATTGAGAGAATGGCAGTGAAGACAACAGGACACACCTTTGCTTTGTCAATACTGATATCTTGTTGATATTGCTTTATTTTTAATGGCTTTATTTTACAGACATTATTCACAATGCCCACAGGACTAGTCTAAGTAGAAATTAAAAAGGTCAGTTTGTGTGAATTGTTGGAGAAACTATGTATGGTTTAGCTTCCCGGCTTCACACTACCTTTTTGGTGTAACATCTCTTCCTAAGTTACTATCAGTTTCTTGAGGTCTACTGAAACAACAAAGATCTAGACAGCCATTCACACAAGCTTCTTATCTCACAGATAATTTTCTCTTTACTACTTACTCACAATGGGATGGGAGGATTTTTATTTCTGGGAAACATGGCCTGGTCATTTTTATGTAATAACATCATCACCTTTCCTGTAACAAAGACAACCCAATGAGATAAGAGTGGCAAAAGGTTTTTGGGAAGTCAGTTTGTCGTCACTGTATCACAGTATCTTGTTTAGTGGAAGTTTACTTCAGAGCATTGTATCATCACATAAGAGCAATTTGAGGTGGGTGAGCAATGTTTTTCATTTTAAAGGTAGAAAATGCTGTGACGCATTAGGAAAAGCCAGCTGCTCTGCATGTCTCTCCTCCTCTGTGTGCACGAGTTATGGATGGCCTGGTCCACGATCACTCACTAGGAGTAGAGGCCACATGCACAAAAGCAAAATAAACTGCAGGGGAAGGAAGTAGTCAACATTAACAAGGATCCAATAAGAAGATTAAATGTAAAACACTGCCATTTGTAATTGATGTGTTCCTGACTGTGTACGCATGTGTGAAAGTATGCTTGGGCCTGTATACGTGTATGTGCCTGTACGAGTGTGTGTTGTAAATATATGCTCAGTGTGTGGACATAATTGCTCCCAGATCTGCAGCATAACTCTGGGTTGATTAGCAAATGTCTCTACTGTAAATAGTTGCCACTAATCATGCAGCGCCATGGCTATTTGCATAAATGGGGGGAGCAGACAACAACACAAGATAGAAATCTGCCTTATGTCATTTTTTTTCCATGCTGCACACAGTAACACTGATGTAGCTGAAGTGAATGTCTTCCCATACTTGATCAAGTTTAACCTGGAAATTGCAAGGCTGTCAGAACACAAAGTCTGGTCATCATGTTCATATTGTTATTTTGGACATAATGGAAAGGAAAGATTATAGCAAATATTGATTGTTAATTTCCTTATCCACCCACCAACCACTACAACTGTTTCTCCTACCACTACTTTAACGTGTAATGAAGAGTAAGATAACATTTAGTAAAATGTTCTACCATAAATTTAACTGAATAATCATCCATGTAGTACAATCTGTATTTGCACCAAAAACATGACTAATGGTCTAATTTCTTTTTGATGAGTTAGAAATTTCTCTGTATAAAAACATATTACTACTTTGAAAATGACAGTATTTTCTTAAGGTAAAAGTTTTTGATTCTGCTATGTGAATAAACAACAGCACTTTTGTTCCACCCCTTAAGATTAGTTGTTGAGAAAAACAGTACAGGGCCACTGCAGCACTGATGGAGGGGTTTTTAACTGTACAGATATTACCTAAGATGTACATATGCTGCGATGTAGTGTTGAATGGAGATTGATGATTTTTTTAAAGCCGCACTAATGTTACTTTTGCAATCCTGTCTCCTGTTTGTATGTTAATAAATCAACAAGCCCTCCAATTTAAACCATATAGCTCCTACCCTTAGATATGACCCATAAGACCATACAAGCACCAAGTTTACCAGACCATCATCGTCATGGTAACAATAACACCATCCTTAGGAATGTATCCAGTGGCAGCAGACCATTGCCCTCATGGTTATAATAAGTACGCGATTAAGGTTGTGGAATGGATATGGAAACTAACAGCCGTCTCTTATGTAAAAATCCTGTGTTTTGTCAAATCCATCCATTCACCCCATATACTGCTCTATATACTATGTCACCTGACTTCTTCCTTTGCTCCCGTCATTATTACTGCAGCCGCTGGAGGTCGCCTTACGACAAAACTTAATTATGAGTCATTATAAGCTGCACAGATGACCTATGGGGTTGATTTGTACAGGAGGACATTCTCTACTAAATTGTTCTCCCAATTACGTTGTGGTGACAAATGTAATCACTGTCTGGACTGTTGAGAGGCAGCGTTTTTCTGAATGAATGAAGCAGCACATTCATGAACTGCACCACAGTTGCTGAGAGGTGGTCGGGATTGTGGACATAAAAAGCAAACTATGACACCAATGACCAGGGTTTGCATCTAACTCCCATCTGTGGTTCGATTAAGGCAACAAATGAACTTTTAGTTTAAGGTTACAGAAAGACTGTGAGATTGGTTAAATGTAAATAAACACATTGTGTCTTAAGCCATTGAAGCTTTTCTATATTAAATCAGACCACAATCTCCTAAACTTAACCAAGTGCTGTAAGATCCTGAACCTAACCATAAAAAAAAGAACATGTAGTCCCTACAAGTGGAGATTCTACTTTAAGATCAGATATTTAGGTGGAAGACAAATATGATAGGTTATATGTTATGATAGGTAAATAGAAAACAAAATCCAAGTACTTTTCCTTCAAAACCATTGCCATTGCAAATTATTTATTTATAAATGGTATTTTGGCAACAGCAGTTTTAACTTGATGTTAAATTGTTGACAAAAAAAAATATTAGTTTTATATTTTAGTAATTTTACATTTACTATTAATCATTGTAAACAAAATGTTATGTAAAAACAATTTGTTGTAGTTCTAGTCAATTAAATTTTTTTATTTTGGCTGTTTGAATTTATAGTAACACTTGGTTTTTACCTTATACAGCTCAGGAAACTGGCTCCATTTACCTGTTCAAACAACTATCTGTTCAGTCCTTACAATACCTATTGTATTTTTTATTCATTGTACTGGAAAACTGTAATAACTCATCATAATTTCTGTTTTGTGCTTTTATTTTGGAAAAAAAAGTTACAGGTATTGATATAATACTAATTCAATTTTTCCACCGAAGCTACTGTTATCTGTGACCATTTTAGGAGTCTTTTCAGCTCCAAAAATCACATAACAACCTCTTTTAAAGTTTCGTTTAAGGTAGAGTGAGCTATTTTAGGTTTTGCTGATTTAAAATCAAATCCAAGAAATGTATTATTGAACTAAATAATCATTATTGCATAATGTGTAGAAGTTAATACTTTTCTTTTGGATTGACAAGTTTTTATATTCTAACATCAGTTGGTGGTCAGAACATGACCAGCCAAAAACAAATATGAATTAAGAGTGTAATATTTCAGCAAATCTATGTATTAGTTAGCTCTGACATTATCAACAGTACCTTAAACAAATGTACATGTGCAGTGGATCAAAGCCTTCTCCCTCCCTTAAGAGATTCATATACTTAAACTCACACCTTGATATGACCATTCAAACTTTATAGAGATCAGAGTCTCCTGTGTGCTGATAGGATGGGATATCACAGGATCGGAACTGAGCTTAGGCGTACTTGTCTCTCTATACCTACGTGTATGCAGACCATTCCACTGTAAGTTAATCGCTGCTTTTGTTAATAGTGATTACAGAAATATAATAGCACTTTAGATTCAAACTACTGCTGTCAAGTGAATCCATTAGGGCACATCAGTTTGTCTCAAAATAGCAGCTGAAAACTTAAATACTTCTGTTGCTGTGAATTACAAATAAACTGTCTGTCCTCCAATGTAAACAAAATGCTTTTCAGTTCTCATAAACAACAAGATAGCATACTATACCATTGCTTTTTACATGCTGCCACTTTCAATGCTGTGTTAGTGTGACAGAAGCCCAAGGCAAAGTTAGAAAATACTAAATATATGCCATTGTAGTTAATAGATTGAAAGAAATCCAAGACACTGGGAGATTATCTATTGAGACGCTGTCACACAGGGACAATGCATGCCATTGCCATTCCCATACACTCTGCATTACTGTAAACCCATACACCTTATTGTGGAGAAAAAAAGAGAAACATTGGGAATCAGGGAAACGAGGATAAAAATAAATATAGCTAGGATAAAGATAACCTAAGGGCAAGGCGAGTGGATTTAAGCAAGCATCTATTCTCCTATGCCATATGTTCCCTGTATACTGTAGATCCTAAATCTCATGTCCAATTAACGATACAGCATGTAAGGGTATGGATAGTGTCGGAATGTTAATGGTTTTCCGATAATTACCGCTATCTGTGCACTGTAATCCATCATTCAGAACAGTTATAAACAAAAAATGTACATCTGTTTATTTTCCTGTTGACAGGAACAGCAGGCTCTGTGCAAAGGTTGATACTGTAGTAAAGTTTACCCACTTCTTCTAAATAAAACTAAGGTAATCTCCGCTTTGAACTGTGACTGGCGTCGCACGATACTTCATCAGAGGGTGGAGCATGGTGGAGACAACATAGCAATTTCACAAGAGGGAGATGGCTGAAAAAGTATCGGAAATAGTAGTGGAATTGCGGAAACATAAGTAAACATCGCCTCCGCCCAGCCAACACTGGACTTCACCTCAGTTGAGAGGTGGTACAAATCGTCTTGGTGCTTGAATTGCTTTTTGTGGGGGCCTTTGGTTAGCCGACATAACATTTTATACACTCAATCAAAAAGTAGATTTTGCATAACTGAAAATCAAAATGTAAGTAATATTGATTATTGTTGAATTTTTATTCATTTTGAGATCAAATTTTCTCATCTGTATGTAAGTATAGCTAACCCTTGACAGAAAAACTGGACATAACCGAATCATTTATAAACCTGTCCCAAATAACGGCTCTTCTGCTGCTAGTTGCCAAGCTTAACATGTTTAACCTTTTGCACAGGATTGGCCATCTTTGCCTTCGATTCAGCAAGACAATGCCATTCTCGTAGTAATGAAGACAGGGAAATCAATTGATGAATGAAAGATTAGTCTATAAACAGAAGTTAATTAGAGGCGTTAGGCCAGAAGATGACAGTGAGCCCAGATGGATGGATCAGAACATATTATATTTGACATGTCAAGCAGCATAATTGCAAGAATTACTTTATTGATGTTTTGGACATCTGTTTATTTGTAGAAAGATATGTGGCTGTGTTGGTGTGTGTGTGATAGATTTGTGCATCATGCATTCATAAACTTGTCTTTTTTTTTTGTAATTAAAATAACTTTCCAAAGTATTGGGATTTATTGCCACAATTGTCCTTTGATGATCATGCCAACAGAGACATTGAAATTCAAAGCTTCTTATGCTAATGGCAACATTCACGATTGCAGCTCACAGTTGGGGGTTACATTCTGTAAACGGTGGGAGGATGATGTAGAATGCATGCTTCTTCATTTATTGTGTGATATCCAAGAAAAGCAATGTGTAATGTACATGATGCAATTACATGGACACATTCAACAAATAACTATGTTCTGCAGCACACGCTTGTACGTATGCATTCTACCACACACATCCCCTCGCATGCACACAGTAAACACTTTATACATTAGTGTTGATTATCACACCCACACACTGAATGACTGACTTCATGCATTCCATTCAAAGTGTATGATTAACTGTATAATGGCTGATCTGCAACACAGGCCTCCTTAGCATGAGTAATTGATTCGTGAGAATTATGGTTGTACACTGTCTTTTGCCTATTCATTAATCATACAGACATTGTTTGACTAAAACAATGTAGTGAGTAATGATATTGATGAAGTCTCGTCTGCACACAGTTGTCTGGGGAAATGGAAATATAAAGCTTAACAGAGCAGATGTCTCATAATGGCGGAATTAAGTGATTAGAATAATCGCCTTTGTGCAAATAATCTCAAACAGCAACATCCGCTCTGCCACAGCTGATTGTGCATTCTTGTGATGCTGAGAAAAGGCAGGCATATGCCTGTTTTATCTTTGCTTCAGCTAATTTCCCATAATCCACTAGGATAAGGCTCCATGGTCCTCGTCTACCTTTGCTGCATAGTGATGTGATGCACATTAGTCAATTAATAGTGTGTTAAATGACAAGGTTCCAGTCAATTGAGTTTCTCTTGGGAAGAGGGTTACCATTGTCCTACAATTCAAGATAAAGGGAGATGGAGACAGAAACAGAGATGCTTGGAAACCCTTTGCTACATTTAGATATCACTGCACACATATGATGTAAGTTAGGTCCCATGTAATTTTTGCTTACTTCTTTTAACTAATGATGTGCTCAGTTATAGTGTTCTCCCCTCTCCAGTAATAACATTCCAGTGCTACTTTGACCAACATTATTCATGTCTAACCATTCAAGTTAGATAATAAGTTAGCACTTGTGAGTAAGTATGTATAACACCTCTTATATTCATATATCCCATCCCACAATCTCATCCACCCCCACTGCAGCAGCCAAAAGGGTTCCAACCACACATCAAATGGAAATCTTTAGTGCCACACATTCTCACTAGAGAAAAGAGGGAAAATGGCCCCCTATTATGCGACCCTCAGTTGAGACCTTACCTCCTGACAAGGGTATTAAAATGAAATAAATCAGACATTAAGAAATGGGTGCTGGCAATTGAAACCTTATTAATGCGACAGGCAGAGAGAGGCAGTTCCAGCATGTGGCCCCTTAATTGTATTTTGGCCAGTCTGTTTTTTCAACCCTTTCTCAGACTGGGTGAAGATGACAGTGGACACACATATATGAACAAACTATTACAGAGAGTTTTGGACATTAAAGCCCTTAAATAAATAGCAAAATATGCATCCATGTCATTCCTTTTTTCACTTCATAATTTCAAAAAGCCGTTAATAGTGAGGGTCATTGGGGTGTCGTGTAGCGTAGTGGTTTAAGCAGGCGCCCCATGTGTAGAGGCTACAGTCCTCGCTGCAGTCGGCCCCGGTTCGAATCCCGCATCGGACGGCCTTTCGCTGCATGTCATTCCCCCTCTCTCTGCCTCCCTGTTTCCTGTCACTCTCCACTGTGCTGTCCATTAATGGCATAAAAAGCCCAAAAAAATATACTTTAAAAAAAAAAAAATAGTGAGGGTCACTCCTTCAGTCAGCCATCAATACCATTGCCCTAGTGTTGTCAGTGGCCAGGCCCCATCAATGTTCCATAGGTTCTTTTCCCATTACCTTCGCTGTTAGACTAGACACTGGGTGATGGATCATGGCCCTGTCTGGACCTCATTTGGGTGATGTATCACTAGCGTTCCCTGTGAAGTGTGTAGGTGATTATACACAGACACAAAGACAAACACAAACACTCATACAGGGTGAAAGACGACAAATTGGTCCCCAGCAATTTGAGGTTCCCACTTATGGTGTCCTTGATATGAGCAAATGTATCACTATCACTACAATGAAGTGCACTGATAATATTAAAAAGACAACACACAAAGATCAAAGACAGCACATCAGCGCATCAAATTCTTAGAACTGCACAATTTAGTAATTAAAACTTTTTTATTCAGGTTATAAATGTAAATAGTTAAAAAATTCTAAATTAAAAAAAAAATGTATAACATGACTCAGATTCACAGCTGTTAATTGTGATATTTCCTTGCTTGCCTTGGCAGAATGTGCTGTAGCAAAATAAATGAAGACATCCAGGAAAGGTATTAGTATTTATTTGAAATTTCATCAGGATACTCCTTCACCTGTCACTGGTTATTGATATATTCATTAGAAGGCCCTATTCTCTTTCACTGGTATCAGTTTCTCTTGACAGTGGCACTGTTGACAACATCAGTCAATGAATCACTTTACAATTATGATTGTTGATGGTCCATGACACAAACTTGGAGGGTATGTCATTATATGAACATTAAAGTGATACACAGGGATGCTGGGTTGGAGAACCAGGGTGCTGCAACCCTCCCCCAACCCCACTGATGCCTTCATTTAAAAAAGGCCTTGTCTTGTATGCCTTTATCCCTCACAATAATGTTATTACTTTTTCATGTTATTTTAATGTTATGACTTAATGTTGTCACTTTTTCAATGCACATACCGTAGCACTTGATCAAACAATATTTGTGGGATTTCATTGATTTGTATCATAATAGATGTCTACTTTACTTGTTATTCCTCCATTAAAACCCAATTTGTCGAAAGGCTAATTTTTATGCAGTTTGTATCAGTACCACATTTATGTAGTCTATTATTGAACGGTCCCATAATGCTGTCTTACTAGCTGTGTATCCACAACATACATAGAGTAACCCAGTTATTAGTCACATTCCACTTAAGGTCTTTGTCAAGGTTAATAAATTGATACAAGTCAGTATCCATAATGCTATAAAGAAAAATATTAAAGTATTCATGTCCACTTCCTGTGTCCTAACAAAAATATGGAAATAACTGTATACAAGTTGCATGGCAGGAAATAAAATTTCAATTCAGTCTTTTCTTAATGCAATTAATTCATTTAAATTTTTAAAATGTTGGATTACATTTGCTATGAAAATCTGCAAAGCTGTAGAAACTGTGAATCATTATAACTGCATCTGTATTTGTGTATGTTTTTCCAACAACACAGCTCATAACAAGGTTTTGCAGATCCACTGGCCACTTACAAAATTTGCAAGCACTTGGCCAGTGGCCAGTGTTAATTTAGCATCTACTAAGTACTACACAGCACAATATCAGAATGTACTCAAAATGCACCGCAGGTTTACGGATACAACCTACAAAAAACTGTTTACCTGTGATGTTTACCTGTGATGTTTATCTGCGTGTTTTCCTATCAACCTTTCTCATCAACTTTTACGTCAGTTGTTTACTTTTACTTCAACATGTCAGGTCATGTAGCAATCAGTATGTGTCTATAAGAGCAGTAAGTGAAAAAGAGTAAAGAAGTTTTTCCACTTGAGTTGTGCCCCTCTTCGGAGTGCAGCATGTTTTCAGCTACAGTACATTCTAGCGATGTTAAAGCTGGTATCAGTGTAGAAATTGTCTCCCTCCTCGATGATTTACATAACCAAATAATGGTGAGCGGGTTCAGGAAGAAGTTCTTTGATTCTGGGCGACCAATATTCATCTTTCCATGCCATCATTTGGCCAGTCATCATCACCAGCAGTTTTTGGTTTCTAGTTTCCCATGAGCATTAGCTACCTAAGGTTATTCCAACCAAATGTTGAAATTTCCAATTTGTTTACTTAAAGCCCGGATTAAATATCTTGTTCATAGGGGGACTCATATGTAAACATAATCAGTGTTATCGTAATTTTCACAGGATGAAAAGTTGTAGTCAACGTAATCTCTCTTTGGGGTCTGTTTGTTTTGTCATGCTATTGCTGCTAGAAAATGTGTTCCCCTTTGAGAGATAGACCCTCATCTCCTTTTCACATTGCTCTCCTTCTCAAAACTCTAACTGCACAAACACACAAATACACACAAACACACACAGAAAAACACATGTAGCTGGCCTTGTTGCCATAGCAGGCTAACGGGTTGAGGTAACGGCAGATTTGATTGCTTGTCTGGTGCTGAAGTGAAGAAGAGGAGACAGGACTAAATGAAAGTCCATCCATCTTAATGAAACACAATTATTTTCCACTTATTAATCATTGAAAAATCAATATGTCTCTTCTCGCCCCAGTGTCAGCTGGATTTGTCATTTGAGGCTGAGCTGTTATGTATCATCCTTTGATGCCAGGAACGTCATGAGTTCAGTCACCTGTGTCCTTTAGGAGGGTTAGGAGGGGGAGGTAGAGGAAAGGATGGTGAGAGAAAAAGAGAAAAAGGAACAGAGCAGGTTACAGTAAGATAAAGACATTTGTAGTGGATGGAACAAGGAAGAGTAAAATAATTTGAGAGGGAAGATAAGTGAAGAGAAAAAGAGGAGGAAAAGGAATAAATGAATGGAACAGAGGAAAGAGAGAGGGACAAAGGGCTGCTCACTCTGTGTCTTCCCAGCTCTGAGACAAATGGGAACTCATTAGTGGCTGTTGGTGACTGTTTTACCAAAGATTAATTTACTAAACACATTGTTAGCGGCTCATGATTAAAGTTTAAGGCTTCATATTGACTAAGATAATGAATGCAAGGGTAAATGACTGAGTTTTTATAATCTAATATAATATTTTTTATTAAAATGCAATTGATTTATTTTTTATTACCAACCTGTTGTTTAAGTGTTATCATTCAAACTAAGAAGTGTATTCAAATATATGAAAAATATTTTCTCAAATACATTGCTGTTTACATCTACTCAAACCCTGTCTCAACCCAGATAACCTTTTTTTTATGAACATAATGAGGAAACAAAATTTGTTACAGTAATTAACGTATCTGCAGGTGAAAAGAATGTTCATACTAAAAGTGTCAACATAATGTTCAGTGACAATATTTTTTTTTTTTTTTTTTAGCAAATTTCCACTCTTGCAATAGGATATCTTCTCATAGTGGCTAAAACATGATTACATTTTTTTACATTTGTATTAAGACAACTCAGAGGACTTGGTAAACGTTGGGGCAAGATGTTGGTTTTGGTTTACCATTTAAAAAGTTGAAAGTTATTTTAAGCACAAATCATATCATGTATATTTTATTAGTATTTAACTGAAACCACAAACTTCCCCTAACCTTGACCAAAATGCCTTTGCTGCCTTAATATAACCCACACATGAAAGTGAGGGTGCACACACTGGTCTCCCTTGTCCTGCTTTTCTTCTGTGCTCTTTATATCCACAATTCAGCTAGATCACTGTCCTACAACTTCCACATGGTACAAAATAATTTTTGTTGTTTTTGTTCAGTGGAAAAACGTTCCTACTGAACATAACCCTGGAAGCAACAATATTCAAGTTAAACATAACTAGCAAAGTATAGAAACATCATTTCTAAAATACAGGGTTGATCTACACATAATGCTGTGGGAAACCAAACTGTCAGCCAGCTGTTTCAGTAACTATTTTGATACTAGTGACACTGTGCATCAACAAAAATTTAGTGATACCGTTTTTGAGAGAAAAATGAAAAAGAAATCCTTTAAAAAAATCCATAAGATATTAAAAAGTTAAAAGGGCAATTGAACATCTCTAGGAGAATTGAAGAGATGTATTTTTTCTTCAAATGTACTCCACATTAGCCAATAATTTGTTGAGAGAAAAAAGAAAAGGCCCTAACTGTCAACAAGTCATTAGAATCAGATCATTTGAAACCAACTGCAAAAAGCAGACCCCTCGAAAACAAGTTGGTTAGGTCTGGGAAAGATCATGGGTAGGGTTAAAATGAGTACTTCATCAAGATGAGAGGACCTTTGTCATCATCATTACAATGCAAAACATGTGGCAATGGTTATTGTTCATTGTCAACCCATCCAACCACCCCATCCTCCTTCCTGCTTACACAGACTTTGTAGCTCGATATACGACACTTTCCATTTTGATTCTGTCATTATTATTACAGTTACTAGAGGTTGGCTAACAATAAAACATAACAATGTGTCATAATAAGCTGCTTGCAAACGTCAACTGTATTGCACAAAAAATATTTTAATATCACAGACAATCTTTGTAAAGAAATAAAAGACCTACCAAGCTACAGCACATATTAATATAGTGTAAGTTGTTTAGTTTCAGAATAAGTTTGGAAAAAAGACTTTTATCTGATGATGCTTAGGGTGTGACCTGAATGTATGTTGATGCAGTATGTCAGGAGAGATTTTGCTTTGCTTTGCATTTGTCAGCAGTTAACTACAAATGACAAAAACTCGCCAATTATTCCAGGTATTTATAAAACGTATTAGCGTGTCAAAAAGCTATTTCACTACATATTTTTTACATAATAATAATTAACTCTAATCCTATATAATAACTTATATAATCATTTTTGCATAGAAATGTCTTAGCAAATGTTTTCATCAGTCATAAGCAACTTTTTCAAACTTTCAAAACAACAACAACAAAAAACATATGTGCATCTCTCTTGTTTTTCTCCTCAGCGGAGGAATGAAATCCATCAATCTGCCATTCATCAATTTTATCGCCCATTCTCTCCTCCTTGGCCACCTCAAGACCCCAAAAGGAAAGCTTTTGGTGCTGTTTTGAAAAATCGTCCTGAGAAAAAATGATTCCAAACAACTCAACCCTTTGTTTTCCCTCTCAATAAAGCAAGCGACAAGGCCAACGCTTGATGTACGAGCATTGCGGATGCCTGGCTGTGCAGCAGAGTGCATAAGCAAAGCCATGTTTCATGGCAAACAGATCATTCTTTCCCTTCTTTACCTTCAACACACCACCCAGATGAGAATATAATGTTCTACAACACATAACTGCTTCAGGTCAATACTTGATTTGCTCCAGCATGTTGTAGAACCTCTGCTCTGGTAGGGGTCTGGGGATACATTTGGGGCCCTAGAAACAGGACACAGAGGTGGTGGTGGGTTGGGGAGTGACATGGGGTTAGTGCTAGGAGGACAAGGTGTTGCTTCTCAGTGTCAGAGCTGGGATTTCAATTGGACAAGATTCCCCTGAGTCCCTGAAATCATTTCCAAGTATGTGAGTCTGCATGCTTTTGTGTGTGAGAGTGAGATATACTGCTGTTCAGACCCATGCTGTATATAGGCACATCATTTCAAACTGTTTGCTTACATTTGCAGGTCCCCACTAAGCGAAAGCCTCATCAAACAAGGAATAAGAGCTAACTCCATCACGAATAGATGCAGTCCTGTCTGTCATCTATGAGCATCTGTACAATTTCACTATGGGGTAATATTTGGAAGCTGCCTGTATGTTACCTGGGGACAACAATCCATGAGTGTCAGCAAGCAACCAAGTAATGGATGAGGGTGAGGCCAGTTGCTGACGATCCTTAAATATTAATGTTGTTGAATTGCAATCCAGCTCAACCCTGACACAGTGGTGAAAGAAAATGACTTGCCCTTTCAATAAGATAAAACACAATGTAGACATCCGTGTCCATATGACTCTATATATAGATAGATGAATGGCATCATCTCTTGTGATGATACTGGGTCTGACTGACACCTTGCTTCAGAAAATCTACAGTGAAGTTTTAAAAAAAGCCTGGGGCAGAAAGTGGTAGGGTGGGGGTGCATGCCATGGGCTTGCAATATTATGAGTCTAACTCATGACTTTTATTGTTTGGCATCCCTTTTGTCTTTTATCACTCTTACACTATCAACAAGGACAACCACCTTAGTGACAAGTTGTAGTTTATATCCATGTATGTCGAGACTCATAGAAACAGAATATTATGATGTCACAGTGACAGTGACCTTTGACTTTTGGATATAAAATGTCATCACTTCATTAATGTATCCTATTAGACCTTTGTGTGAAGTTTCATCATGATTAGCATATGAATTTTTTAAGTTCTTCTGTTAGGTTACTGTGATCCTGACCTTTGACCTGTAACCACCAAATTCTAATCAGTTCACTCTTAAGTCCAAGTGAAAGTTTGCTCTAAATTTGAAGAAATTACCTCAAAGCATTCTTGAGAGATCGTGTTCATGGGATGAACAGACCAAAGGATAACTCAAAAACAAAATGGCTCCAGCAATGGTTGTCACTAGTGCAGAGATATAATAAAACCGCCTAGGCCCTGTTTATTTTGGCCTTCTGTCTCCTGCCATTCTCCATCCACTCACCACATGCCCATAGTTTTTCCCACTAGTCCCTGTTTCCTGACTTCCACATTAACATGCTTTGCAGTAACCCCTGATCTTCCGTGCCCACTCACACACCTGTTTCCAGTTATTATGTTATTCATAATCTATTTGGTGATACCAGGCTGTACCTGTTTTTGTACCTGCGTCAGCCTGCCTATTCATGATAGTATAGTTTTGCCAAAATATGGACCCAGCCAATGTGACATTCCCTGAGGATGACCTAAAGGAGGTGATATGCCATATATGCCTCCTAACTTACTGCCAAAAAACCTCCAGTTTGGAACTTAAGGATGCAGCTCTGGCATTAGCCATCCACCAGCACACTTTAAAATTTAAAGGTTCCTACCATCTCTGAATTTGTGGCCTCTGTTACCAAAGAGCTTCCTGACCACCTGTTTGATCCTGTCCCCAAGTCAGTTAGCCTCCCACCTGATCCTGCTGCTTTAAACCCCCTGTAGTCACAATATCTTGGGACTCACCTCACCTCTTCTAGGGCACCTCATGTTGGAGAAAGTGTGGTCCTTGTGACTCTTCAGAGTCTTAGCTGTGCAGTGTGACAACTGATGCCCAGTCAGGTCAGCTGCTCGGCAATGCTTCTGCTCCCTAGTTGCAGGGATCCGGAGTCGGCTTCTCCAGCAAATGCCTTTGCTCCCCAGTCACAAAATCCTGAGTCTGATCCTGGATTCAACTCTTCTTTGCATCTCTGCTCCTGGCTCAGATAATGCTCCTCATCCCAGCCAGTAGTTACACCTGCCTTTTTCACCTGCTTCCTCCCTGATCATTATGTGTCTCTCATGCTCTGAACTTTCATTGTTGCCATCTTCCTGTTACCTGTTTTTGTACCCGTGTGTGCCTTCCTACCTGCCTGTTTACCTGTTTAAACTTAAGCCTTGGTCAATGTTGTCTCTAGTGAACAAACTTCACTGCATTTGGGTCATTCATGACAGAAGCTCCATGAAAACAATGAAAAATGCATATATTATTATATTAACAACTCCACACTTCATATTTACTCTGAAGAATATGCCATATAAAAATCTACAGTAATAACAATGTTACACAGAAAACCCTGTTTTGTTATGATTTGTTAATATTGTCATAATGTCAAATTTTATAGCACAGTCTAAGAACAATGCACGCAAAAAGCTCTAAAATAGCAACATAATGTCAGATAGTTGTAATTTTTTATGTAAAATTAATGAGGCTACTCTGGAACAAGTTTGCCTTCTGGAGGAAACTATTAATTTGTGGCGTTGGCCTGTAAAGTTTTTGTTCTTTCCCTTGGCTTGTCTCAGAAGCTTGAAGCTTCCTAAACCAAGTGCAGGAGTCTGTTTTTATTGTGGTGCTAATCCAGAGCCCCTGGGTCCCCTTGCCACATTGACCAGATGAAAGGCCTTGCCCAGATGTTTACAGCCTGTGAAAGTGGCAGGGAGCTAGGGTTGGATGCTGGCACAGCCGCCGACAAACAGAAAACACAGCAGTAAAGCCCCATGCTGTTTATGTGGAGTATAGGAAACAGGAGGGAAGAAAGTGTCACAGGGAAATGATATAGTTGTAAGGTTTGAAGAGCATGCATGTATGCATGTTCTGTGTAGGTGCATATACAGTACAGGTCATATTTTATACACTTATTAGGGCCCGAGCACCAAAGGGTGCGAGGACCCTATTGAAATTGTGCTGTTTCTTATTATTATTTTCCTTCCATAAAGTAAATTGCCTTTTTGAGGCCTTTCCCATATTCAAGTCATGAAACTTGCACATGCATCAGGCTTGGTGAAAATTTACATCTGGTATGGGTCTCACACATGGGTGTGGCAAAATGGCTCAACAGCGCCACCTAGAAAATTTCAAGAAGGCCTTTCCTATACCCTTGGGTTAGCCTACATGCACGAAAATCCATATGCACATGTATGTAGAATATGCTGATGCTTCTTGGATGTCAGTTTTGAGTTTTCACTTAAAGGCGTGGCTCTGGCAGCGTGTTAAATACGAAACAGGAAGTTTTATGTCCGTGACATATTGTCCAATTCCAAGATCATTGTTGGTTTATTCTCATCTTCAGATTGATCTAATTCTGCAGAGCTTTTGCCTTTTCATTAAATGACCCGCCCATGGCAACACAGCGAATTTCGATCCTTCACCATGAAAAAGGAAGTTGCTATAACTCCAGCATGCAGTGTCCAAACAAGCCAAAACTTTATAGGTGTGATGAAACTCCCACCCTGAACACATCTACATGCTCATATTTAGTAATACTCAGAGCGCCATCTAATGGAAATATAGGAAGTGGTATAACTCTATGATACTTTGCCCAATCTTCCCCAAATTTTACATGTTCGATGACATTCTCGCAATTAAGACATCTGCATACTAACATTACACTATAGTCACAGCGCCACCTACTGAAAATAGGAAGTAACTCTTATGTGACAATCCTGTCATTTACATGACATTTTCAGTGTAAGGTCTGATACAGAGCCTGTGTGCCCATTATGTGGTCTCTGGCTCCACCTAGTGGTCAAACTTGAGAATGCATATAAAAATATTTTAAATCTTTTCTGCTGCCTGTTTGTCTTAACCAATGAGTGCAGTGCCTGGTGGTTGTTACGATGTGCGACTGCTTCGAATGAGGTGCTGCAAGCCCCCCCGAGGTGCACAGGAGTGCGAGGGCCCGTTCATCACTGCTTGCAACTTTAATTATAGATACAATGTAATCCAACACCAAATACAAATTACTACGTAATACAACATAACAAAACACTACTTAGATGACCATTAGCAAAGATTGTTATCTCTCTGATCTACACAAAATGCACAGAGATTCAGTGAATGAGCTTAGTTGGTTCAGGTCACATCTCCTGAAGGTGTAACCTTGATCCTAGTTTGCCAGATGGCACTCACAGTGGCTTTGCCATACTTAGCGCAGTGACCTCTGTGACACTGTTGAGAATTAGTGTGTGTATGAACCTGCTTGAATTAATGTGTGTATGTGTGCATGTCTATGTGAATGTGACACTGAGAAGTCTGTCTAGCCATGCCAGTCTGTTTAAAGCCCAGGCCATCTGGTGCCCTCTGTTAGAGGACTTGTATTTAGCTTTCCTAGATAAAACCTCAAAAATGCTGTGTGTAGGAGTACAGCACTGACTTTCACTGCCAAGGTCAAGCCACAACAATGCTGATTCTAAAATTAGGTGAATCTTTTTTTATAGATGTATAGCATTTTAGCATAAATTAATTTTCACCTGATTACTTCTGAGAAACTAAGAGTCAGAGGAATGGCAGCATCTGGGATCCATTGGAATAGTTTTACAGTAATATATTGCATTCCTTTACAATTAAAATGAATTGCTTTATGGCACAAAGAAGTATTAGGGCTATTTATTGAGTGGCACCTTAAATTAAGCTAAAGATTTCAGTTTCTGGTGGTTGGTGAACAATTGAAAGGCTAACAGAAATAAAAAATGCAAAATAGAACTAAACTAATTTTCAGCAGTATTTTATGTACCCAAACGTCAAAAGTTGTCTTATGTGCTGCCAGAGGACAATGTTCACCACAGTTTATAGGGGCCTCTGAAGACAGAGATAACTCAAAATATCCTTCTTGTCATACAAAGTGAAGCACATTACTCACCAGGACATCCATCCATCCATTAGTGATAAGTGGTATAGTCCGGGGTTTGGAGTGCTACTCACTTCACCACAATGCCTCTCGACACCAGGACAGCTCAAAGTAATTAAAATCACTTAAAATACAATCAGATTTGGTATTTAAATATTCAACATGTAACCCAATAAATTCTTTATAGAACCACTTCATTCAGATAATTTAAATAAATATAAATATTTTTGCTCAATAGTAGAGCCATTGTAGATATCACTCGATTCTGCATTCATTTCTAAACAATTACTTTTTGAGCAACACATCAACAGCAGTGAAAGAATTAAGCAGGACTTTGGTGCGGTAAGGTTAAAAACCTGCAGACCTGTATTTGGGGGTTTTAATGGTGCTTCAATTTACTGTTTCTAAGCAAATATTCAAAGTGAAACAACAACTACACATCTCAATGTTATTGATCTGATCTTGTGTTTAAATAGTTGTGCAAAGTTTGATCTGGCAGGGCTGTTTTGTTTAGTATGGAATTATGTAGATGTTGCCTCATTATTGCAATAATGTCTTATGTACACTGGGATGCTAATAAATAAATGAATAAATGGTGATCTGTGACTTTAAACAAAATAATATTTTCTCCTCTTGCCTCCTCACCACAAAAGCCAATTAGAAAGCCTTTCTAAATGAATGTGCTGTGTGTTGCTGGAACCACGGTTGCCTTGTGACTTAATCTGGATTGAGCAGGGCACCTTTCATTAGGTTATGCACGACCGCAATGTGTCTTGTCACTTTGCAGAGAGAGTAGCCGATAAAATCCGTGGAACGGAATTAGATTGTCATTGATGTGTCAGTGAGATCGTGAAAACAACAGATCGATAGCTGAATCACTGTGCGGTATGTAAAGATGCAGAATATGGACAAATAAACAAAAGGAATTCAACAGGGAAAGTGTGAGGATCTGTGCACAGCTGCACATGTGTGTATCTACCCACATACAGTATTGGAAAGACATGCATACACACACACACACACACACACACAAACAGAGAGAGAGAGAAACACACAAACAGGTCTTTTCTCAAACTTTAGCTTGGAGCAATCTCACAACGCTGAACAACAGAGAGTCAAAGAGAAAGGGAGAGAGAAAAAAGCAAAACCAATTCCAATACAGCACTAATGGGCCACATCATGCCAATACAATAAATAATGGCCCTTTCAGCTCACTCAATAGTGAGTAAATGAAAATTTAACCTTTCATTAAACGTGGTTGTATTATTTCCCCACTTGCTTCCCAGCTCCCTCTGACACTTTTTTCCCCCTTGTGTACAAGAACCATGTGCAAATGTTATAATATAGGGTTGTACACCAGTGTTTAGTGGTGTATGGTGATATAACAGTCTAGTGTACTGCTGTCATAGGTTAAAGTATATGCAGTGAGGTGTATAAATCAAAGAGGTGGATATTGTTATCTCACATGCTGTCTTAAAGGACTTACTTAAATTATTATTTTTTATTAAAGTACAGTTTTCATATAGCATACCTTTTCCTTAATTTCCACTTATTCATCCAGCCTGCACAGTTGCATTGTTGGAAGAGGAGGCAATAAGTCTCTAGGCATGCTGTCTGGTAGTAGCTGAAAAGGCTCTGGGCCTGCTCTCCACTGTGGCCAACCTGCCCTCTTAATTAATTAGCGCTAGCAGGAAGTTCTGGCCCATAGGGGAGAGGAGGGCCCTCCAGAGAACTGGACAAGGTGATAATGTCCTAAAGGGGACATCAAGTCCTGTATGCTAAACCATCTAGCGGAACCTATCCAGTTTGAAATGTATTGTGGGAATCATGGCTGAAGTTTCCTATGTATGTATCCTGTGTCTGCTCAGTAGGCCTCAACAACTCTGGCAACCCTGTCTCCTAGAAATTATGTTCACATACTAATGACTTGTGCTTAAGTGCTTCATCTATATACTTAGCCAAGTGCCATGAGTGCCTAAACATAACCGAGAAATGTTCAATCATGCTAAAACAAAAAACAAAGCACGTTATAAGTGATTTACTGATTTGCCCAATATCAACATCATGCGGACTGAGGCAGAGATTCTGCAAACAGCGAGGTGTCGACTCAAAGTCATAATGTAAAGGCACTGCGTGAGGTGAATTGATGCAGTTAGGATCAAAAATTGTAGTCCTTCTCAGACTCATGACTCAGTCAAATGATTATCTTCTGAGTTCATATATCCACTCACTACAACTCCAGAACTTGCCTGAGAATCATAAAGTTTTAAAGTTCTCTTAGGAATCAAAGTAATCCATATAGTGGCAACTGAGACACTTAATGTTAGTTGATATTAGGGAAATATCATGGTTACGATTGATAAAAAGGAAAACATTAATTCCCAGTCTATAACATGCATAACTCCATTCTCCCTAATTCCTAGGGGTATTTGGCCATTAAATTCCTCATGAGAGTGTTCCAACACTTACACAAAATATCAAAGTACTATAACCTGCATTTAAGCTAAGTTTCTTGTGGCACTACCTGGAAATGACAGGGTTCCAAAGAAATTTTGACAAGAATGAGGTTTGTTAAAGCAAATGTGGATGCTTGATGTTGTAGCATCATGTGGTAGATCAACCTGCATTTTAAGGATCTTAATAGAAAATTTTCACTCACGGATATGAGGCTGGCCAGTTAAATTAGCTTCAGGTCCCTGTTTACTCTTACAATATAGACTAGTAACCATATGAGCCTAATATGTTCTCTGTTGATCTGCACATAAACAAAGTCAAACATTCACACAATTCAAAGTATTACTTCAACTATTTACACAGATCCTCATGACCCATGAACTCTTAGCAGATGTGTGGCGATTTATCATTGTTTTTTTAGTGTGTATATTTACGTGTGCCTGAATGTGTGTGTGTAAACTTCTGTCTATTTCTCCCTGTGTCTCCAATAATAAGCATGTGCACCTTTGCTGCCCTGCGGCTTTCATACACAATTTAGCCAGAAAGCCATAGCTGATCATGATTTAGCTTTTGACACAGCTTGCCCTGAAGCGGAGGGGACTAATACAGATATCTGACTCCCAGAGCACGATGGAGGGAAGGAGAAAGAAAGTGTGAGGTCTTTTATTGACTAAATGATAAAGAGGTTGGTAATGATAAATAACAGTCATTTTATTGTGGAATTCCCAGAAAAGACACACAATATATAAAAAGAGAAATAATAGATGAGGAAGTTGCTCGCCAGGGTCTCAGCGCACTTGCTCCCTACAGAGTCGCCCATTGTTAAATTCCTATATTCCTCAGCTGGGGTGGAGGTCACAAATTGGGTTAGAGGACCTGCTGCTATGAATACTATGGTTGATGCAGAGTGGCAGCGTCATCCCTGTTTCTGGCACTAGAAGGAGGGCCCAGGCAAGACAGCGCCAGTCTTGCCCATGGGCATTTCCCTCTCTGTCACCATTTCTATTCTGCAATTCTCTCTCTCTTCCCTGCATTTACTCTCTCTCGATCTTCCTCTCTCTCTCTTTCTTCCTCTCTTTTTCATTCTCTCCCTTTCTGTCTCCCAGCATGGTCCTTGCACTGTTGCACATCAGGGTGGCAGGGAGGCCTTTATCTGCTGCTTTTTCTCTCTGCTTCCTCCAACTCGCCAGGTCTCAGCTATCACTAAGACAAGATGGCTGACCCTTTAAGGACAGATTAAGTCCTCTGTGTTGCAGTATGACTGACATTATGTGCAGGATACAAGCTCTGGTTGGAGGTGATGGCATTGTCTGCATTTATGAAGAGCAGTCCCTCTTTTAGCAGAGAAAAATTAACATTTTTAGTTCTTATTACCTAGGACCTATAATGGATAATAGTGTGGGCTGACCATCACATAGAATCAGAAGACCTTTACCTTACGTTTTGTTACAGCTTTGCTAACTAGTGGGATGTTCCCAGGAAGTTATGTTGGTGTGAGAGACTGGTGGCAGCTAGTGTGCGTGTTTGCCTCAGGATACCTCTGCAGCTCTGCAGTTCTTGAATACTGAGTGGAGAGTGGCCCAGAAATGAGCAGTCAAATCCAATTAAATTACTCAAATTAAATTGTACAATGGTTATGGAATACCTGATCAAATTACTCACATTCAGGGGATTTCGACAGCAACCAATTAGTTCAAAGTATAAAGTTCACACGCTCAAATTAACACCAAGAGAGGACAGGGCCTTTATTTGAGGGAAATGATACATCATAATTACATCACGTTGGAAAAATCACAAATTACAGAGTATGCATTTAATAAGAAAAAGGAACTGGTTAATAGGTCTTGATAAAACAAATCTAGCCCTGTCGGTGGTGCAATGTGGCTAGGTTGGCTAAATTAAAGAGGAGAACTTATTATTGTTTCAAAAGAGCTTAAGGGCTGATTGCTGCTCAGTCAAAACACAGGCACTCTGAGCGTGGTCCTCCCTGTCAAAAACATCGGTGAAAACCAACATAAAGAAGAAGGGGACGGGGGAGTTGGGGAGTGGGGGGTGACACCGTCAGAGCAGACTGTAGTTAACTCTCCTCCTCTGGTAATTGAAATATGTTGAACAGGCTGGTCCGACAGTTAACAAGATTTAATTTTGAAGTAGGTCTTTCTCATTAGATTGGCCAAAATAGACACTTGTCATTTCCTCAATGGTGATGGAATTCTTTAGCAACTCCTGGCTTAATTGTACAGGGGACTTCCTGACCTTTTTACATTTTAAATTTAGCTTCTCAAGGTGCCTTTCCAAGGTGAAACACGTGAGTAATGAGATACAAAATCAGCCCATTAATTGACTTTCAGCAAATTTAGATCGACAAGACCAATGTATACATTTCCCTCTTTTAAAAGTGAACCATTTTAGCTAATAAAGTTATTAATCTTGCTCATACAGTAATTATTGCTGTAATTATGCTGTAATTGCACATACATCAAGGCCACCTTATTTAGCGGGCAGGCTTGAGTTTTTCCTGAGGATTTTCTTCACGTCATGTAAAGACATCGGTCTGAGTGAGACAGAAACTGAACACAGAGAATTGGCATGAAATTAGCATTGCTAAATTGGGTTGGATTAAAGTGGCACAGGTAACATATAGCCTTTGTTATGTTTCATTTGTGAGGATTAAAGAATGTTACGATAACTATATTCCCAAAGAGTCACATCAGTTCATCAAAATACACTTAAAGTAAGTACCACGATACACTCAGAACTGACCTTTCCAGTGATGCAGCCAGTTTCACACTCACACCCCAGCCAGTGCCTCATTCTGTTTTGTTTTTTTTCTCTACTGTCTTACTTGTTGCTAAATGTTACTTTCATCCCTGCTTGCATGGATGGCATATAGAGCCACAGAAGTACCATAAACTGCATAACATGATAATGCTGCTTTAATTACCCCTTGGTCAGCCCACTTACAAACCTATTGCCGCAGCAGTCAATATCCCCAAAGATCCATTCATGCCTTGGCTGATGGTTAACTTGGGAGCTTTTGCTGAGTGCTTTAGCCTAATTGATATCCTTATTTAGCAATGAGCCAGTGGGAGTCGAAGGGGAGTTAAATGGAGCAGTTTACCAGGCAGCGAGCATGCTAAACCACATCCCTGACACCATCACTATGGCGTGCTGCAGCCCGGACAGTGATTTATACCAGCTAATTTACTGTTTCAAATTGATTATCGCTTCTTTTGTTTTGTTTTCACTGATGATTGCTTTCACCATTTATCCTTTTCTTTCTATCTTTTTCAAGTAGAACCCAAAGCAGGTTTAGTAATGGATATTTGACATTTGACTGTTCCCAGGCCACTAACTAACACGGGGCAATGTCACAAGAGAGACTGTAACTTCCTTAGGGCATTTAAGCCTACCCACTACATACACACATATTCACACATGCAATAGAGTACACCACCAAACATAATCAACCTTTCCCTGTATATTTTCATACATTGTCTTATTTACACATGATGCAATATTTGAGACATGACTGCAAACACTGTCAGAGCTGCAGCATGAGCAAAACAACATAACCCAACCTAGAATTGGCCCTGTGAGAACAATGCATATCTAACAGGTCAAACAAAGCTATCAGGAGCAATGGGAAAATCTGATTCTTCTTTTAAACTGGGTTTGTAGGTCTCTTCCTCCTGCCTGTCTCCCCAGATATGTCTCCCTTAACAGCTCAAAGTAATTAGCAACGACCACATGCCAAAGGTAGGGTAGCTACCGTACACAGAGTAGGCAGACCTTATCTTTCATTTGAGACAATGAGATGCACTGTGGGGGCTTGTGGAGAGCTGGGAGCTATAAGGTAGGCAGGCAGGCTCCCTCTCCCAAAGTTGCTTCATGAGACAAGTTAGTCTGGGGACAAAGGATACCCGCTGTATGTAAGTGCACGTTATGGGAGTTGAATTATCAGTTTTAGAAGCAATCCATTTTTACACACACTAAATTTGTCTTCTTTGCATTGGAAATTAGCATTTTCAAATTCAAATATATTTGTTACCAATGTCCATCTGTAAAGACCCATTTTTGAGTGACGCCTCCATAAGTCCTCCGGGGCTTACTATTAGTTACATTGTTAAGTACAGAGCTCAGCCACAGCAGGGATATAATGAGTCATAATGGTTGTTGATCTTCTTCCAAAAAGGACAGGTGTAAGAATTATCTTCAAGCCTTACATTTTTGGTGCATCATGACTGGAATGTTATTATTTACAGTACAGTATTACAGTAATCGGTGCAGTCAATTATTATTCAGTTGTTATTTTTATAATAACATCCAAAGATAAGAATAAAATCTATTTATGGTCTTTGTATAGTTAAAATATAGCAGTTACTTCAAGTTTACTCCCATTGTCTGACCAAATCAGACAAAGATAGTTGTCACTTGCCACTTTTAGTCCAGATAGTTGTTGAAGCCTGCAGCACCTGACTGGTCTTTTTTTGCTGAAATACAGCATTTCATCGAACTCAAACTTAAAGACACTTTATCCATCAGATCTACATAAGTTAAAAGGTCCTCCAAATGAACGTCTACACTGAGGTAAAAATTTGCTATGGCACTTTAAATTTCCTGGTTTCATGGGTGGAGAAATACAGCATTGAAATTGGACATTTCTGCTAGGTCCAGAAATGACAGGAATTTAACAGTTTTAATGAGACTTAGTGAAATTCAATTTCCACCTCAGAATTTTTGAAACCAGAGCTGTTATGCATTTCAACACTCCAATCTGATGCTATATGCTATCACCTTTGCTATTCCTCACACAGCATTTGGACAGCAGTAAACCTCTCAGACTGTTGCATACAAACACTCTTTGTCAGGCTGCAGCTCCAATTTGACATTAACACACAGAAACATTCCTGACTTGAGTGAACCACCAGCCTGACATGAGTGATTTTTGCACAAGCAGGAGGAGAGGGAGAGAGCGAGAGAGAGAGAGGTGTGGTTTTGGACGGACCAAGTTAAGATCAGTGCTCAGGGCTAAGTTGCTATGCACTGAAATGCTAATAAGTTTCCTGGCTCTTAGTGCAGGTTGGCTAGCCTGTGCTGACTTGTCTTGACACTTCACACACATGCTGTCTTCAACCATTTTTAATCATTTTGATAGGCCTCCCTGGGATGTCATCCATTTGATTTGAAAAGGTTGAGCCACCCAAACGTTTTCACCATCCTTAAACATGGGTCTGCCTCAACATGTCTGCTGCATTGTGACTCAACAAGGTGAAAAGCAGCAGTGTAAAATGAAACTTGTGGGAAGGATGGGTGAGTGATGCTGTAGTTGGTAAATACTATAAAGACATTGTTTTAGTCATTTTATGAGGGGAAACACAGTGCTTTGTTTAGATGGTTATTTCTTTAGTCCACCATTTAAATGCAGAGGGTTTAACCTATCCAAATCTTGAGAAAAGGCTATAATAAAATTGAAAATGAAGATACAAAATATTAAAATATGAGACAAATGATTCTGTCATGAGTCCTAAACTGCTGTAATCCAATATGTAATAAACAATATGGGTCAAATATAATATAGGGCAGTATAATGAACCGGTTAAGAATTTTTGTTTTCTAACAGAGTTTAACAACTCCTATTTTATGTATATTGTAATTCTCTCTGAAAAGTCTTAGTGCCTGCAGCCAACACAGTATGGTCAGAAATGAAACCTTGCCATGTAGTATGATTCATAAGGAAGGAATGACATATTTTATTGGAGTCTGAGAGATTTATTTACTGGTGTTGTGGTGGATGTGTAAGTGACAAAATCACCAGGGATTTCACCATCCAATTTGCCAGTGTACTCTTCTATAAACATCAGTCAGTAGAAATGGGAAAAATTCTACAGAAAATAATCATAAACAAACCATTACATTGCATTTTGGTAATTGTCAAGAGACGCTCTTGACGATGACTATCCGCTTAGAGTCAAAAGCAGAAAAGCCCAAAGGGCAAGCAGGGATGTCTGTACGCTAGATGATATTACCGTGACTCTCAAGATAAAGATATCATAGATTATTGGTTTGGACTGGCAAAGAAAGAGAGAGGGAGAGACCAGCACAAACAGATAGCGTGGGCGAGAGACAGACAAATGTGGACCGAGAGGCAGAATGTACAAATATAATGCCTCTTAGCAAAGGCACAGAGAGCTCTGAGCCCCTTGATGTCCTATGTGAGACAGTTGGTACTCTCCATGAAAACCACATTCAACCCCTCAACAAGCCTACTTGTTACCTTAGGAGTGACTGAGTTTTATATCCTCTCTACACTCACCCTGTACAATATGTACAGTAAACTATCATGTAAATTTAGCTGTATGCATCTGCAAGATGTAGTAAAAAGAATTTTTGTCCTCGCTTTCATCAAAAAAAACACAGTTGCAATCATGGTCACAAACCAGCATGTAACCAAAAGCTAGGAAGGAGGAATTGACATAATTATTAATTACTTGATATTACTGAATGGAAAAAGTCTGTCTTTGGTTTCCTCCCTAAAGCTTAATCGAACACAGCCAAGATGAAGCTAAGCTAAACAATACCAGGCAGTTAATCTCCACCACCATACAGTTCAGATGTTGATAATGTCCACAGGTCTTAAATAAGCAAGGGGGCCCATGTTTTTTAGATTTACTTGTTTGCTGTTGTTTGCAGTATTTAAGTGGTCTTTTATTAAAGCCAGTCATCTTCCATAGAACCCTAATGCATTTCACTATTCCGATGCTAATGATGGCCTAAGAACACGTTATTCAGCATTAGTTTAATTTCCCTTTGAGCCTCAAATGGCGACAAACTGCCTTGTAACCATTAGTGCTTTAACTTGCGTAAGTCACGCCACCTGCAACCCTCCTGACAACATGGTGCAAATGTAAACTAAGCTTACTTATCAAGAGCAAACAGCTAATGAGAACAATTCAAGTTTCTGTACAAAAAAAACATACATCACATTTATCAAAAAGTGCTGAGCGTCAAAAACAAATGTCTAAAAGTTGAGGCAAAAGTTTGAATCTGCAACCTTTGTTTTTCTACCTGACATGAATTATGCATGTTTATGTGTGTGTCTGTGTGTGTGTGTGTGTGTGTGTGTGTGTGTGTGTGTGTGTGTGTGTGTGTGTGTGTGTGCGCGCGTGTGTGTGTGTGCATGTGTGTATGTTTTAATATGTTTTCATGCTTACACAAGTATTTAAAAGCATCTTGGAATGTGAGCATTAGTATGTTGTCCATGTTGGTACATGATGTTCTTGTTTGTGAATGTGCTTTTGTGCCTGTGTTTTTCAGTGCATATGTTGGAAAAGTTCATGGAATGTGACTGTGTGTGTGTGTGTGTGTGTGTGTGTGTGTGTGTGTGTGTGTGTCTACTTATACTTAGGCACAAAAATCCCCACTAACCTGCTGTTTGGCTACAGACAGAGTGGGACTGGCCATATTACTGTTCTTACCCTGCCATCTGCTGGTTCACATTATTCTAGGCCCTGCTTCGATCCCTTCATCATAACTACCCCCCTCCATCTCACACACTGTTGCTGTTTCTTCGTTTTTCTCCATCTCTCTTCCTCAGTTTCCTACTAAGTTTAATCTTTGTCTCTTCCTTTCTCCCTCATTTAATTTCTCTTTACACAGGAGCATCATCTACCCTCAGTGTCCCTTTACACTTCACTGAGGGAGAAAGCAGAGAGAGCAGAGGTAGGAGGAGCAAAAGCAGAGCGGTGTATGATTGTTATCGAAAAGTAAGCATGGTGTTTGAAAGGGATTTTAATTGAGGCATTTCTTATATTTGAAAAGGTGAACTCCTCCTGAGGGTACAGAGGCAGAGGAGTGGCAACTCTATTCAGGCCCTCAGACATTCATAAAGAATGGCATCTTTTTGACATCCTTTTAAAACCATGCAACCTTAAATGGCCTAAATATAGAGGAGGGAGGCAGATACGGTAATTCCCTAGACCTTGGGGGTGCCACTAGAGTACAGTAGGATGTAGCTGAGCCTCCCAGTAACAATGAGAGAGGGTCCAACCAAAAAAAGGAAAATATCCTCTGAGCCCCCAAAGAGGATGTCAGTCCATATTTTTCTTTCTGAAACCCCCCTCACTCTGCCTATTTTTAGCTTTTTACAACTCTTTCTTTGTTCCCTTTTACACTCACTTCTTTCCATCTTCATCTCTATCATTCTTTCTCCCTTCTCCTGTCCTTCATTCTGTCTCTGTTCAATAAATATGTCTGATGATTGTCCTGCTAATACAAGTTGTCCAGTTTGTATTTCTACAGCTTAATTTGGGATGAAGTTGACAGAGTTGTTCATTTGTTATTTTTTGGTAATTTCCACTGAAGCAGGGGGCTCCTGATGTTGTCTTTTTCTATATTTTGACTGTCAGACCACTGAGTTAAACTTAGACTGTTAGTTTATTGTAAAGTTGGACAACAGCTTGAGGCAAAACACAGTAGGTTTGTAGGTTTTTGTCTTCGCCTTGTCTCTCCAAATTCATTCTCTTTGCAGATGTGTGCCCTTTCTGAGGGAGATGGTGCCCACATATGCAGTTTTGTACTGACAACACTGATCACCCTGTAGTATAAAACTTCTTCATCCTGTCATTTGATGTCTTTTGCAATTTTTCTATGATAAAGTTTTCCTGTATTATTAGTAAAATGTTTTATCCTCATGCTTTGGGAAATACCTGCAGGCACTGCTCTGTGTAAGCATCCTTGATGATTTATGCAATGTAATTGTAACCAAGGCAGCATTGTTGAAGATGAAGTCATAAGACTTTGTTGGAAGTACCATACCCACAGAGGGTGTTTATCATTAGCTTTCATTTTTCAGTGTCAGAAAATCTACAGTATCATAGAAAACTCATTAAATAACTGAAATTTTGTAAAAGTTAGTGACATACAGATGTTGATAAAATAAGGTTCTTTGTTCTTTTGTCCATGCTTGATGGATAAAAGAAGATAATACTCCAGCAGGAAGGAGAAAGTGATGTCAGCTACATGAAATAGCTTGAATGCTCAATAATTGTTGGGCTCCAAAACCTGGATTTCTGCTACTAACCTCTGCTTGTGTGAAGAAAATGGTTCAATAAGCATGTGTGTGCTATTGTCGGTAATCTCCTGCAAGATTGCTTAGCTTCAAAAATGCTACTTTACATTCCATGTTGGATGGGATAGGGCATGTTCAGCTTCATGACTAAGGATTGACTGTCTAAATGGTGTGAATGAAATAATGACAGCTTCATTATAAAAGCATTCTGGGAAAAATTTGATACATGCATACATGAAAAAGCAGCACATATACCCATGCACACGTGCATGCTGCCATAAAAGACACATTTATGTGTACATAAACAAACAGGTATGCTGACCAAATCTGACATCCACAGGTAATGAGTAGAGTTTTGGCTTGACCCTTGCAGGATGTGGTTAAAAACTATGTGTCTAAATATGCATGTTATTGGTTAAGATATAAATTAATGCGATTATTTTTGATCTCTATTTAGTTTGGTTTGTGCACTTCACTTGGATGCGGAAAAACATTCTGTACAGTTCTGACTGACAGCCAAAGGGCTACAGGAAACAACTTGTGCTGTAGATAACAAGCACACAGACACACATGCTACGCATTCCTTAATGTAAGTGTGTGTATCTGTTATCATGCATAAGCATAAATTGGCAACCTTTGTACAAGCTACAAGATAGAAACATATTTGTATACAGTGCATAGACATAAACACATTCTCACTACTGTATACATGCAGAGATGTGGATGTATACCCATCCAAACACACAACAGCCCTTCAACAGTCAATTTGTCTCACAATCATGCAATTGTGCATACTGAGCAAACCTCAAAGCTCCAGCAGGAGTACTGTAGAGTAATGCAAGGCTCTCTTCCTGCTTTATTTTTCAAATTTTTATACTTTGGGGGTATTTTTATCTAATTTGAACAATTTATTTGAACAATCATTTGTCCAATGTGCCAAAAATCTAATTTAATTGTGTACTATTTTATACTTGTATAACAAAAACATGCCACACTTTTTGCCATACTGGGTTGCACAGCAGCACTCATTTGCAGCAAAGGCACATTTCTAATATCAGCGAGCATGTTCTGAGCAAGTGACCAAGTTGAGGTGTGATCTGTTATTTAGACAGGTTGGATGCACTTCCTCACAGCCTGAAATTTCCCCTGGGGCTCTCTTCCATTTCTCACTGTCATGGATTTGAATCTCTCAACCACTGAACTCTTACAATTACTGAACATTCATCACTTGCCTACCTTCTTTGCTAGCTAGATACTGTATGGAAACCAGAGATATGGGACAGACCGGTGCAGTCAGGAATACCAAGTAACACTGCTGCTAACACAGTAATGAATTCTCATATCCTGGAATGGCAGAGATTTTTTTTTGGTGTCTGCATAATCATGTTTTTGCAGCTGATCAAATCATTTGACAGGTTAAATTCCTTATATGTATTGATACATTTGCTAATTTAATTATATTTTTATATTATGCACTTTGATAATGCACAGCAATGCCATAAATCTGTTTTCATTAACTGATTCATGATTTCTCTCAAACTGTAAATGCTCTACAATAACACAAAATGAACTGTGTTATCATTCATACCCCACTGTAATTACAATTCCGTATAAACAAATGCGACTGTATACTGTATCTCTGCAGCTTTCCACTCATGAATAAAAGGGCTTCTCTGAGGTAAGAGGATTTGCCCACCATGGCATTCCCTGTCATGCCCTCCAGTCCCTTGTGTTACTCATGCTCATTTGTAGAAGTCTCTTAATACTAACCCAGAAAGAATACGTATATTAAAATCTCACCACCTGTCCATATATACAGGTGTCACCCTGCCCTGCAACTTCATTTCCAGGAGGGCAGCAGTTTTTCCTGTGGCAGCGACTGAAGTCACAGCATTATTATCAGGCAAAATATATTCATGATAGCAGAGGTCCAAGTGCCCTCAGGTCTTTATTATATAATACCAGACCTCTTTATCAAATTTAACAGTTTATTGGAAACAACTTGTACACATGATTTAGGCATGGGGCGGTGAGGCAAAGCTCAGGGTATACTCCGAGCACACCTCCCATACAAACCTCACACACACACAAACTAACAAACACATGCCATCACACAGTTACACCCAAAACACACATTTTATCACACATCTCCTCCTCCTGTGCAGCAGCTCTCCTCTCCCAATCATATCTAATGCAAACTTCTCAGCAGCTTTTTTCTCAGTGGATGTTGTTTCTCTGAAGAGCAGTGCGATTACAAAACCGTAATGTAACAAATGGACTTTGTGCCCAGCAATCAGATTTGGCTGATGGTGGCAGCTACCCTCCTATCTCATTTATATACATATGTACACACAGATGGGCACACATGTGTATGAACTGATGCATGTATCAGGTGTGTGTGCAGAAAAATGTAAGTTTTATTTATCATTTATCATTTCGTTTCATTTCTAGACTATTTTCTCACTATGAATTTAAAAAAAAACTTTATTTGACCATATCAACCTCTTTGTATCTGAAAATCATACACTGTAACTCCATGAAAAAATATTGATTATATATCAATATTTTTCACAGTTATCACAGTTACCTAAAATTTGTTGACCTCAAACATGGCTTATAATTTGAAACATGTAAGAAGCCTAACGTAAGTCACTTAGCTTGCCTGTTTGTTCTAGCATTAGATAGCCTAGATAAATATGTGCTTTTATTGACTGTGGAAGCTGCATTTTTATCTCTATATTGTGTTTGTTTCACAAGTTCAGAAGTTTTGTGATGTTTTGAAGTATATCAACAAAATGTTCAGTCTCCTTGCTGGTTGTTGCAGTGCATTCAAAATCATTACTGCTTTTGCCCATTAACAAGCGTTGTGCACACACTTGTAAAATTTTAATTTTTTTATGCTCATTATTACAGTTTTGTATTTCTCTGTATACTTATTTTGTATGTAATGAGGCGTTTTGACAATATTATTTATAACATTTTCTCTCAGCCCTGGAACTTCTACCATGCTCCCCAAAAGATAAACGTGTGCTAAGTCGACTAATGGCTTGAACTAACTATTGCCTGTTGACTAGGATACTTTTGGTCTGGGGTAGTCCTAATATATAATTATTCTATATGTGTGTGTCACCAAAATATCACCTGGAATTTGATATATTTCTTTATAATCAGATGAATTACAATATTGTCCCATCAAAAGGGGGTATAGTTCTGGACTTAGTGCCATCTTCAACTTCATCGTATTGCATTAATAACACTTTTTCATTATTTATATATGAACAGCTTTAGTTACAATATCATCTTTACATTTAATTTATATGCCATTTGACTTTAAATACTTCAGTCACTAAATACAATAGATCAACTCCAGCGTCACAATATCTTTACAATAACAAATCTTCCTCCCTCTTTAAGAGCTCCTATGGGGATGGTAAATAGAAACCATCAGTTGGCCAGCTAATGATTTAAAGGGATGGTCAGAGGTCATACGTTGGCCATCCAATCAGAGTGAGTCACCTGGGATCTCTAGAAGAAGATGTGTCTGGTTAAGGTTAGAATGAGGAAGAACAGAGACTGAGCAATCTGGTCTCATGTCTGTGTATGCTCACACGTGCGTGTGCAAACAAGGAACAGGTCAGTCAACCACCTATTAAAGTGTGTGAATGAATGCTTTAACAGTACAAAAGTCACTGGTGTGATCTATTTACACATGTATATGTATCATACATTTTTTACATAGTTATATATTATTTCCTATATAATTTTTTATGGTATTAAAAAGTCATTGTAGCCATCTATCTGTTTTGCAGTATCTGCCACTGCATTTTCTCTGACTGAAAATGAATACAGTGCTGCTCTGTTCTTTTAACAATACTTTTATGTTTTCAAATCTCTAAAACAAACCTGTAACATAATGAAGAAAGGCAAAGTCTGAAAACTAGGGTCTGTGACTACAACATTTGTTTACTTCATCTGACACTTTCAAATTTCTTTCCTCTAAAAAAAACATCAGTTTGACAAAAAAAAAAGTGAAAAATGACTGGAGCTCCAGATTTACCAGACACTATAGCCTCTGGTTAAAACAGTTAACATTCTACCCTGCTCATATTTGTTGGCATAAATGCCATATTCAGAATACTGGTTTAAAATGTTGCCAGCGTGCCACAGCTTAAAGGTTTTCACCGTGTTCTGCAATTACAGAGCTTTAAGTATAAACATTCATTAATCCTTTCAGCCATTTCTGCCCTCAACAGGAGCTTTCTCTATGATGGAGGTTATCTGCACAACAAGGAATAATCTTCAAACATGACTGACCCAAGACCTCTGTCAAATTCAATTTTTGTCTGCTTCTAGTTCTTTTCATCAATGTCTTTTCTACTGCTTTTGCACCTTCAATTCTATTCTACTGTACTCTATTCCTGTTGCCTCTGCGGCTCCCATCAGTCCTGTGGAAGTTAATTATGGGAGCCAAGCTGTTGAAGGGTTCAGGAGAAGCTTTTTTGCCTGAATACTGGATATACACCAAGTCTGGCAACGCCACTGAGCATTGTCTGCTGTGATAAAATATGGACGGAAATGCTGCTAGGCAAATCGTTTATCAGCCAGGTTTAGTATGCACATGTTAAAATGAAACACTGTGCTATCTGCATAGGTTGTGTGAGCTTAGTTTAGTGTAGCCAACACCGTTTGTTGTGTATAAATGGCATGCTGGCTGTCGCCCCTGTGGGACGTGATCAATCAAACATTGCCTGCTTTGCTCTCTAACAGCTATGGGCAAATCTATTCAAAATATTCAAACTAACATTTCAGTCCCACCTTTACTGCATGCTTTGTTGCTTTGTACTCTCTGTGCCTTTGTTTGGCAACTGTGTTAGAATTTTAAAAACCCGATTTTGCTCTTGCTTATTCCAAATTTAAAAAAAAAAAAAAAAAAAACTATCAACTTAACTTATCTCTAAACTCTTGTAGAACTCTGCAACACATCATCTATTTAGTATCTTAGCACTAATGGTGTATTATGATATGATCTTTCATATTTCTTCAACCCATGCAAGCCATTATATGGATCATGAGTCTGCATGGTTGCTCTGTCACAAAGTGGCCTCTAAAATAACTCTGCTTGCTCGGTTTAGTCTCCTGCTCCCAATTTGCCTTAATTAGCCAGTTCAAGCTGTCAGCCACTGAAAGAAAGGTGCTCTGATGACTGTCAGTCTGTGGTGATGAGAGGGGACAAGGGATGAATGGAGAAATGGTAGGAGGGCGGAATAGAGAGAGGTTCAGGGAGGTGGAGAAAGGTCAGGCAAGATTACACTGGCAGTCACCAGAGCTCCAGGCAGAAAAGAAGAGAAAGGATGAAAAAAGAGAAGGAGAAATCTTGCTGCTGATGGCTGTAATCTGCCTACAAACTTTTTAGATATTTTGTTTTAATATGAAACAACATGAAAAAAATGAGACATGAGATACATACATTAGGCAGTCACCTATAGATATAACAGATTTTTAAATTTTACTTATTTCGTAGAAATGTTACAGATGTAAATAGCAGAGAAAGATAAAGTCAGCAAGGAGTATTAAATCTGCATATCACTTTAAATTCACTTTGACCTATCTTAATGACCCAATCATTGACTGAAACAATGTAATTTTCATAAAAAGCTAAAGTCCCACTGTTTTTGTCAAATTACAGGGGGGACCATTAGTAGTACATGGCTATTATCAAGTAATCACAAGAGGTGTAATAATGAAGAATGCCCTTAATTTTTGCAGAGGGCAAGGTAGACACCGGTGTCCAGCCCTTGTCTTCAGAGGAAAATATGAAGGGAACTTAGGTGTTTGATGATGCGTTTAATTCACACAGGAATACATTAATATGATAGTCAGTAGAGCAGCAAAGCCCTCAAGTGAGGTTCTCTCATTAGTATGTTTCTCTATTTCTTGTTTTAATTATTCAACAAAAAAAACGAGGAGCCACATGACAGATGTATTGGCTGTGTCAAGAAGGAATGATTTGAATTGTGCATAAAATCATGTAATTATGAGGGCTCATTTGTGTACGTGAACAATATATTTGCCTCTGATAAGTATTGATTCAAACCATGGGATATACTGTATTTTTTATTTTACAAAAACACATTCTGAATATAATAGGGAGCTAATAATGCAACAGAGCGAGGAAGACCAGACAGAGTCTACCACACCCCTAGGTTTCTCTGGCTTCAAAAGCATACCATTTAGAGTGTGCAATGCCCCATGAAAGCTTGATGCTTGCACAACTCATGCTCAGTTCGTCTTGGTGGGCTATTATCTCACTTTGCCATTGTCACAACTAGTTAGTGAGGCTTTCATCATGCTTATGCTTACCTTATCTCACACACTGGGGTATTGTCTTCTGGGCTCTGCTTAGTCAAAACACAGAAGCCAACTGCATGAACATAGACAATTATTAATGACAATGATGCTTTTAATCATTGAAGAGAAAATTTGTATATTTAAAATCAAAATTGCAGCAACCAAGAACATTTTCACACAGCTGGTTTTGAAAAGGCTTCATAAATCACAAGGTTGTATAATTTTCTCGACACATAAAGAAGCTTACACGTCATGAAGACAGCACTGTATGTGCATTCAGGAAACAAAGCCAGGGTTGAGTTTGATATTCTAAAACATAGATCTTTAAGCAGTGACACATACTGAGATTTGTCAAAATGCTGAGATTTGACACAAGTAATAAGGTTAATTCATTCATTTATTCATTTTCTACCGCTTATCCTCTAGTAGGGTCGCGGGGGGGCTGGAGCCTATCCCAGCATCTTTTCGGGCGAAAGGCAGGGTACACCCTGGACAGGTCGCCAGTCCATCGCAGGGCAAACACATAGAGACAGACAACCATTCACACTCACAGCCACACCTATGGTCAATTTAGAGTATCCAATTAGCCTAATCCCCATTTGCATGTCTTTGGACTGTGGGAGGAAGCCGGAGTACCCGGAGAGAACCCACACTGGTACGGGGAGAACATGCAAACTCCAGACAGAAAGATCCCGGAACCTCCTTGCCGTGAGGCGACAGCGCTAACCACCGCACCACCGTGCAGCCAATAAGGTTAATGTAATGTATTATTCATTACGTTTATTCAGGAAAAATCTTTAAATACATATTTCCTTCTAGTATATTTTTTACTAGTTTTGAGGTCTCAGATTACTGATTATAATGGGTGTCCTTTTCTAAACACATCCTTCCCAGATTCTCATTATTGTATTAACTTTGCTTGACACAGTTAACAACTCTGGGTTTCACTGCTTTGACTAGGGGTTAACACCAACCTCCTGCAAAAGGCAGGTAATTCATTGCTTGCAATTAATCACGCTTTGCATACCCTCACAGAGTGATCATTTAGGAATGATGATTAATGAAAGCTTCAAATAATTCTCACAATCGGCTCATTATTCATGGGTCATGGCTGCCAAGAGGTACACTGCAGTAACCCTTGGTTGCTACTGCAATCATGCTTACACACCCTATAACAGGAGTGGAGGTCTTGTAAGTTAATTGATGTTTTTGATGATTTTTTTATTTTATTTATTTTTTTGTTCTTGTGTCTTCATTTCTTCGTTTCTCTTTGAAAAGCCAGCTGCAGCAATTTCTGGGAACCGGCACACATCAAAATACAGGTGCAAGGTCGAGAGGACAAACAGCGCACCTTGTGGGCATGCGGGACAACATATGAGATAGTTGTGTGTCAGTGAATGTTGAGTCAATTAATTATTGAACTTGGCAAGAAATCAATTGTTCCAGTAAGGTGATCCCATTTCCAATTGGCAGCATATTGAGACAGTAACCTATGACAGTATTAATCACTAGCACAACAGCAGGCTAATTCCCACATGTAATTAGTCTACATTTTAATTCATTGAAAACTAGCACTTTTTGTAACTTGCTTAATTATGTACTTACACTTAATTATAGTCAAGTTGCCCCCCTCCCCCCCTGGTTTGTTTTTGGTGCCACAGATGGAAAAACATATTTATTTTGGGGAGGAAGAGATAAAATAAAAACTCCACCTGGGAAAGGAGCAGGAGGTCTCTGCTGAGTTGTGCTGCGTCTGGTTGGAATTTACTGGATTAGCTCAGTCACAAAATGTGAGATGAACCACACTGTCAGTCACCCTCAGGGCAGAGCAAGAGAGGAAGAGCTGTCAATCAAAGCGGGTCTTCAATAGTCCCATTCACATTGCTTCATGGAATCAGTCTCCCGCTGTCTGCTCTTTGACATTCAAGGCACTGGGGCCATGAGGATAGAGAGGAAAAAACATCCTCTGATCTTCCCTCTCTTTTTTTCTTTCTCTCTGTCTGTCTGTCCTCTTTGCGCTTTAGCGGAGGTTGATAAGTGTGTTTAAAGTAGTGACACTGTTCATTTAGTATGAAACAATGCAATAGTTGTAAGAAATAACTGTAAAGCTGACAAAATGTTGCAATAACTCATTAAGCGCAGTGACAACAGGCAGTATTGCAAGGTGTCCAATAAAAACGGGATGGACTGGACTTGAAGAACTGCAGAATTATGTATTGTTTTCATTCTGATAAATTGTTTATAATATTCTGTTGCAAAGCAGTAAACATAAGACTTTCCTGAACAGCACCTCTTTTGGCTTTCTACTTTTCTTTTGATGCATTATGAAATTCACATTGAACTCATCAATAAAATATAATGCATTAGCTAAAGCTCAAACAATAAATGCACTCAATTTACCAACAGAGTCGATGAAAAGAAAAACAAAAAAAAACAAAAAACAACATCTGAAAAACTATTAATCTGCTGAACAGATAATACCTTCCCTCTATGAAAGATGCTGCAGGATGAAAAATCCTTCTGCAGTTTGTTGTCGTTTTTATGTTTTTTCTCTCTTCTTGTTTGTATTCCAGGGCTGCCGTCTGGCTCCGAGTGAGGTATACAGAGTCATTGCTCTTTTGGCTCCAGCCCTGACATCTCGTGCCCTCAAGTGTGGACTCCTTAGCCACGATCTGATCAGCATCTTTATAGTTTATCAGCCTTGGGGTTCAATTTTGGCTTGGATGCTTTTACAAATGAATGCAATCACTGGTGAGCCTTCGCATCCTGATTGCATTGAGAGAAGCGAGTGGAGGAAAGTTTAGTGGATTACCGTGCCACTTGAGAATGGAGCACAAACACATCGAGGCAGTCACAGAGGAGCCCCCACCCCCCCACCCCAACCCCAACACCCCACCCCCACCCCACCACCCCTGCCTGGGCTATTGGCACTTGCCGCTTGTACTCTGTCTTATTTCACTAAAATAATATAATTGTCTCCCATCTTATTGCTTGTAAAGCCATCTTCTGTCCGCAGGCGATGTGTGTGATCAATGTACTATCTAACAGTATCAATTCTTCGAGGAATACCTTGTGTTTGTGAAATGATCCCAGGCAGCTGCAGCAAAAAATGTGGCAGAAAGTGGGAATCTGCTGTACTAGGATTAGTTTAGCGACTCCGACCCTCTACTTCACACTGATTAGTATGGCTCTTCACCCATTTTTCATTCAGTGTGTGTGTGTGTGTATGTGTATTTGTGTGTGTGTGTGTGCATGCGCGCGTGCATGTGTGCATGTGTGTGTATGTGTGCAAAACAGGCTTCCCAGGGAATTCACATTTGTATTGCCAGTTATGTGCATTATCTATTGAACATTGAACCTCTTCTGAGTAGGTTATTCCACTTGTAACTGCTACAGTATTGGGTCCCTTGAGGTGTTTTCAATTGTGCTCGAAAATAGAAATAAATGTTTTGTCATGTGCTTGGTAATATAAAAAAAAATTCCCAAAGTTTACTACTGAAAAGTGTGAATTTGTTCTTATCATGTCCAATATTTGTTTTGTCAAACTATTTATTTCATCTGTCAACAGTGTCATCACTGTCATCACATCATATTGTAGTGTCAAATATTGTGATCTCTAGAAATCTGTATACAACCATGAAATAAGTATTCAATCACAGCTTAATTTACTGGCAGTAAAATATTTTGTGCCGTCAACACAACTAAAAATCAATAAACATGAACTAACTACATTTTCACAATTCAGGGTTGCAGTAAAGGAAAGGTGCCTATCACATCATATGAAAATGAATAAAATAATGTTGCACTGCCAATCCTGATTGCCTGTTCCCAATGCACACCCCTTCTGTAATTCTACAACTAAACAATGACATCAAAAGTCAATTATGGAAGACCTCTAGGGTGGATTGGGGAGTGTAATATGCCAAAAAAAACTATGACAGTAGGAAACTATGGGAATAGACCCCTCTGGAGAAGCAAAAGAGAGTTAGAGAGGAGAGAACTATAAGTGACGAGTGGGATCAAGCCAAAAAGAACAATTTAGCAGGTCAAGTTGTAAGTGATTGTGAATGTTTTATCAATCCTTATGTTTTTGCGTATTGTTTTTAGTAGTAGACATTCACACAAAAACACACCATGGTCCTGCAAAAAGCCTGAAAAAAGAGCATTACTGATATTTTGAGCATGTTGTTGTAATATGGTGTAAACTGCTGGCTCGGCAAGCCTTTAGTAAAAGCTCCTCCTTTCCCAGGAGGTACCATGACATATTGAGTTACTTATACACGCTGGAAAGAAAGGACACTTTATGCAAATTCAGGTATGCCTTAGCAATTGTCATTCAGATGTTTAGTCCGGTGGTTTAATTCAATTTAGGGGAAAACAGCAATGCCAAATTGTGTCTTTTGATAACATCACTGCAATGATTGAGTTATGCATTATTGTATTTGTGACTTGAGTTTGTTCTGTTGCTCCACAGTCTCAGCCTTTACCTGACAACAGCTGAACCAGCAAGAGAAGTCAGGTCCAAAATCCTTTCATTTCCTTTGTAAACCATGTCATGTTCCATATTAGGTGGATAAAGGATGTGTGTGTCTTCATGTCTGTGCACTTTCGATCTGGCAAGATATTTTACATTCCCGTTTCTCTGCTTTTCTGCTTCCCCTTCCCCTGCTCTGTTTACTTTCCTACAGTCTTATTCTCATGTATCTCTTTTTGTCTTTCACTCTTTATCACTTCTCTCCCTATCTTGTCTTCTGCTCTCTCTCCCTCTGTCCTGCCAGGCTCTGCACTGCTGGCCTCATTCCATTCTTTGGGTAGCACAGGAAGTGAAACTGTAACACAGAGTTCACTGGTAATTGGCCACGGTCACGCTAACCAAACAGGAAGAAATCTGCAACTGATTAGAATTCTTCCTCCTGCAATAATAGTCCCCCATCCCCCTCTACACCCTGCCCCCACAAAATTAATTATATTTGGGGGTCTATTCCCAGTATTGGTTTTCCTGTTTTGAAGCTACATTATAAAGGGACAAATCCTAAAACAACACGGCCCGGATAGTTTTTTTCAATTACAGAGAGACAGGCTAAGTCATAAAGGGCTGAGGAAGCACAGGCAGGCATTCATCTGTCCATCTCTTCATCTGGATGGGGAGCTACTGGCGGGTCAGATCAGTCAGCAAGACACAGACTGCTGAATAATCTCTTCATGATTCACTCACTCACAGACACACACACACACACACATGCACACACACTCACATGTAAATACACAGGGATACACTGACCTCTCTGCTCAAAACCAAATGTTTCCCCCTATTAATACTAACTATGATATTTTGTTCACTATTTGTAGGAAAATTATAATTTGGAAGAACAATAACAATTTTCTGAATTTGTTAGCTTTCCAAATATACAGTAAGATACACACAACTTGATGTTTAATTTCTCAGTCTTTTTTGGATTTTTGAGTGAAGATCTGACATTGAATCTGACTATCCGTAGGATTTATAGGATTCACTTGATTCCAAAGAGCTAGGAGAAATTAATGTCAGAAAATTAAAAACATGCGAATTCATGTTGCCAATTTAAATGGCAAATCAACTTGTGTGGCAAGTATGGCACCCTCTGTTAACGTATTCACTCACTATTCATTCTGTGTCTGTCTTCAGTCTGTGAAGGTAATTTTTCACTGCTCTTGTAAGATTTGTAAGCAGGCCTGTAATTGCGGTGACAATACACCTAGAAAGTTCAGCATATTTTATTATTGTACACCTAAACACAAAATATTTTTAAAAAATATTTGCAATACATTATGAATTATGTGTTGAATGGTAAGTATGAAGTGCCGGCTGGAATTAGTGTCACAAGAGTCAAAGGTCCACTGGTCTGTTTCTGCAGAAATGTCCAAAAAGAATGAGCTTACGTGAACATTGCCCACTTGAAACCATTTTGATGTTACATTTTGAACAAATGGATCGCTTGATGTGACATATTCATTTCACAAATGTGGCAAAGCACACAAGAACAGCAGGATGCCACGGTGCACATGAAATGTTAAAATACTGCGGTGTTCAGCACCTTTCAAAGTGAAATGAAAATAAAATTGAAGAGATACATTTTCATCTCATCTTCACAGAGAGACACAGAAAGCCAGGGCCGCTTAAAAATAAATGAATGCCTAACAATGTTTTTGATGTCCTATATTTAAATTTGTATGGTTACTTACATTACTCCTACTTCCCTGGTCTTGGAACTAATCCGTTTGATATGGAAATGGGGTGCTCTCTTTCATGACAGAGTTGGGGAGAGAGAGAGAGAAAAAGAGAGAGAATTTCCAGGTTTGCTCCTACTCAAAATGTGCTGAAAACAGATTCTCAGAATCCTTTGGCTTCATGGTATTGGTTATAGGGGATTACACAAACCACTTAAAGCACAACAATGAGCTGTTCTTTTCAACCAACAAAAAGTCCTTCATGCTGGACACATTCTCCACACTCAAGAGGTTAATCAAATTATGTCAATATTTTGATTGTGTCAGGCACCCTGAGCACACAGGACTTTATAGAAATGACACAAATGGCATTTTTTTATTTAGAGCAGGATAAAGTTGTTTTTGTTTTAAGAAAATTAGAAAATGTTGTTTCAAGGTTGTTTGAATTTATAGGAGAATAGATAAAATTCTTTTTTTAATTTAATTGAATTTGTGTCAATTAAATTGATATACGCATAACCTTTATGTATTGCTGCAAAAGAAATTTCAATTTCTGTATTTATACTCCCCCATATTAACAATTATTTTGTTCATACACAATTGCACTCTTCCAAAACAATTTGTTTTGTTGCTGATTTTCACATTTTATACCTCACACTTTCTTGATATAACTAAACTTCTGCTGAGGTAAAACAGTTTGTGATTTCTGTCAAAATAACAGTTGTCTACAGCAGTGTATCCTAAAGCTCAATAACATAAATCACATATGTGCTATGAAGCTACAATAACAGCACATTCAAACCAGTATCTCCAAGATTCCTACTCTCTACCCAGGAAAATCCATTTCTGCTGCAAACTCGCCTTTTTATCTCAAACAGCATTGAAAATCATCACTTACCAATTCCCTTCTTTAGCTAAACAGACATTCCTGCGTGTGTTGTCTGTCACTGGGGTTGAAAATTGGGGAATGGGCTGGAAATTGGAACCATCAAGGATGTCGTCCTGGAAAAAGAGGAAATCAAAGTTAAATGAGATCATGCATGCCAAGAGAATGTTTAACCAAAGGGCAAAAAGGAAGCTGGAGATAGCAGAAAAGAGAAAACCGCTTAATGTTGTGTTACTGCAGTCTGGAGTCATGCATGCTTGTGTGTGTGCATTTGGAGGAAAGAGGGGGTGTAACTTGTCAATACACATTAAAGTGTAATTTTATACATCTGTAAATGTATATGTGTGTAACTTCATGTGTATATTTTTAAGTAAATACAGAATAAGGTTTCTGTATTGATTATTTATATTACATGATATGATATTCCAAATATGTGTGCACAATAAAAATCATTTTTAATGTGTGTGCGTGTGCCACCGTTTATATAGGCAATGATGGGCATTACAAAAGTTAATCTCATAATGCAGTGTCTAAAAATTATTTGAGGTGTTGCACCACAGTCAATTCATTTTGAGCCTGTGATTGCACTGGGCCCCAGTGATGCAGATTTCCCATGACAAGTTCACTTCAAAAGACTGCGATCCTGCCCCACCCAGAGCGCTTATGGTTAGATGATAGACAGACAGATGCTTTGTTTTAACATGAGGGCACATCAGAGCATAGGGAGCAGTGAGAAATATTCAGGGGGGTACCTTTGTGTTTATGCAATTTTCAGACAGTCATGAAACACTTTTGCAAGCAATAAAAGCAGTTCAGTAAAATCACAAATTAACTGATGCTTGATTAAAATTATGTTTATCACCAGAGCTGGATCCTTTCAGATGGCCTTTCAGCTGACTTCTAATCTTTGCACTTCTTCACTGATGGAATCACTGAGACAGACAGGCCAGGATGGAACATGTCTGGATTATGTTTATTCGATTTAACTGAGCGTTTATCCTCCCAGGTATTGTTGCCAGTGTATGCTGTGTATGTGTAAGTTGATGTGATTCATGAGCTAAGGTGGGGGTGCACTAAATGCGAAACATACATTCAGCCTGCGCACATCAACGCCAAAAGATGCATTCTTCCAAGTAATGAAGGGATGAAGGGAAAGGTAGAGAAAGCCAGAGATCTTGTTTGTATGTACCGTAATGGGGCTCTGTTGTGCTTACAAAATAATGTATGTAAAAGATGTGAGCCACCAAAACAAATCAATAAATTTGATCATCATATAAATAAAGTAAACAAAATTTGTATTGCATTTGCTTCACATAATTAGAGCATTTATAGATCGATGCTATCCATAACTTTCACTTCTCTCTTGAAAATAAATGTTTATTAAGTCAGAGAACATAGCAAGTTCCAAATATGTAAAAAAAAAAAATTAAAAAAAAAAACACGAAGTTGTCAATTTTACACAGGGTGATGTCATGTGAACAGAATACCTGTAGGTGTTTGCCATCTTTTCACTGAATCATTTGGCATGGTGCTTTATTTCTTAATTCTCATTGCCATGAAACACTTCAGAAAGAATATCAACCCAGGAGCGATATTTTGTGCAAGCAAAAACTAGTTCAAAGACATTTTTTTCTAACCCGCAAAATCTTCAACTTACTGTCTTGGCATCTAGGCAATTTCCAATTTGCAATGACTTTTACATGATTTTTTTACTGATTTTGTTGCAGCACTGAAGCCCCCAGGCCAGTGTGTGTGTATGTGTGTGCGCATGTGTGTGTGTGTGTGTGTGTGGGGGGGGGGGGGGGGGGGGGGGGGGGGGGGGGGGGTCATACAATTATAATGTACAGAAAATGATAAACATGTTTTAAAGTGAAAATTATGTTTAATTGCGATGAACAATACTACACTGTACATAAGTCAAACTTATGAGACATTTGCATTATTTAAACTATTTCGGCAAGTTGATTTATGTCAAATATGATTTTCAGTGACTCATGTTGTTTCAGTAACACATGATGGTTGAGGTAATGTTCTGGACATATTTTACAGTATGAATGGCTTCATATTATTCTTCTGGGCCATATTTGATATTTTTTCTCAGGTATATGCACAATCCTTTTGTAACATTTTACAATCAGTATTACATGTCTGACCAAGAGAAAATGAGAACCAAATGCTCAACAAATGGCACTAACTTAAATGTCTGATTCAGGCATATTTCTAATGACACACCTTATTATACAAATGCTGTATTGTTCATGTGACTCATAAAGATACCCTCAAACTTCCTTTGGATCCTGACAAATCTCCAGGTTTCACCTCAAACCCTATAGTCTCTGACTTGTACATCAGCACCAATTAGAAAACCAAAGTCAGGAAATAGAAAAAAATATGCAGGGTGTTCTCAGAGTATCCAAAACAACTGCTAATGCACTTTTATCCTTTGTCACTTTTTGTAGCCTGACGCTCAACTGGTGAGTGAAAAGAACATGTTGTCAGCCTGACTAAAACATTGGCAGCTCCTGCCCATGTGTAAAGGTGACATACAGTTTCCTGAGTGAAGCCATTTCAAGTAGACATTTTGTACAAACAGAGCACTAATACCCAAGGTGGAGGTTCAGTGAGCTATGAGCTGATGGCAAACTTCCACCTTTAAATGTAATTTTACTCTTTCATCTTGAACACAGATAAGACATTCAACCATGGTTAACTGTGAAAATATTATGATAAATTGGCTTTGGTTGATATTTTTCCACATTATACATGGCAATAAAAATACAATGTTTTCTGATGTTAATGGTGCATTCATCTAGCTGCATCACTGCCAAAAGCTTAGTTATTATGGAAACAGTGCTATGATGAATGTGTTCGAGCAACTCAAAGTTAATCTAAACTGGATTACATGTTGTTTTGAATATACCTCCCTGATATGCCCATCTTTAATGTACTATCATGTGCAGGGAGCAGAATTGCTTTAGTCTCAAAATTCAGAGCGTTGGAGAAAGAGAGAAAGGCTTTAAAATACTGTCTGTGAGAAATGCAAAATTTATGAATGCCCCACTCACATCTCGGCTTGATTTATGTGAAATAATAATACACTATTTAATGCTTAAACATAGCTCGGAGCGATCCCTGGCTATCAAGATGTACAATGGAGTAATGGGGCTGGAAGACAAATCACCTTGTGGACTTGTGATGCTTATTTAAAGGTGCTCAGGCAGATATATTAAACTATATGTAATTGTACACTAACTCTGTGCTGTAGGCAGAGGCAGCAAACACAGGAGGAGGCCAGTCATAATACAGATGGAGTGGTGTAATCAATTTGACTCAAGAATCAGCATTCACAGCAGAGAGGTGGGAGAGAGGAGGTGGAGGAAAGACTGTGATCTTCTATGTTGTCATCTTATTTAGGATTTTGCCTTTATTCTATATTTTTTATTTCTATAATTTTAAAGAAAGTGTTAAGAAACTTGTACTGAAATAAGTTACAAAACATATTTACAGATAAAAAAAAATTCTGCATGAAGGTTGAAGAAAAGCCATATACGCCTTTATTTATATTTATACTAAATAATTAATTAAGTGGAAAAATACGACACAAACTGGGTGAAAGGTTCATTCTCAGGAACTACAGGAACTACTGTGTTTGTGTTTACTCTAAGTTTTAGCTTTGGCTTTATAGAAGAGGACCAGGGTCAAACAGTGATAGTGGTCATGCCAATTGTCATTTAGAATTTATTGCCTTGTGTAATTAAAGTAAATGGCAAAGCCAAAGCCAGGCCAAATTGTCCAGATCTGATGAACCTGCCCAAGTTTTACCACCAATGAAAATAGGGTAAATAAACAGGGCAATTACAATGGTAAATGAAGCTTCTCTGAGTGAGCCATGTGCACTGTGTGCGACTCACCCAGGATGTACTAAAGATGTGAATAACAGGCGGCCCCCTTAACTTTCTTTTTTCATCCTCCCTCTGTCTCTAAAACCCAGCCATGCCAAGAAAAGCATACTTGCATACTGACAGTCACCTACTAGGTGCACACACTCTCAGTGAAGTATTCAGTGACGCTCAAACCACAACACTCCTCCCACCGCCATCCTGGTGCGTTCATGTACAATTATAGCTACTGTGATCCACAGGTGTTGAATTCTTCTGGCAAGTCATAAAACATCATATGCATGATTTGTGCAGTCAGCCAGGTCTGTAATTTCATTCTCCTTTTCTTTCATTTTCCCTTCCTGGGCCACACAATCCATTTTCCTGCTTTATGAGAGTGCAGACACCCGGAGAGACTTTCAGGATGATTACATGCCCCGTGCCATGGGGGGTCTGAGGAGCCAACATGCCAGCATAAGAGCTGTGTTAAACCTGGGTGAAAACATCTGTTTGAATAAGATTTTGTGTATTTGAACTGCTTGAGGTTTGTTTAATTTATCCTCCCAGACATCTGTAGAGATGCTCAAGTGAAACTATGAACTTCCACAAGCTATATCAGGTGCTACTAATATATACTTTCTGGTCCACTTAAGCATTCACAATATATATGAAATATTTTGCACATGTAATAAGAGTACCACTGATTTAACATTAGGAAACATGCCCTCATGGTTGTCTGCGTGTCTGACAAAATAAATCAAGCATACCTCACATGGCTCATGTATTTAAGACGATATTCATATACAGTCGGGCCTGATGTCTCAGCACGTGGGTTGGTCTCTTGGCGGAGAACTATGATGTCCTCCAGGGGGAAACTAAACAAACTCTGTCTGCGTCTTTCTCAGTGTTAACTAAACGTGATCAGGGTCACACACTGATACATACACACACTACCTGGATTATATTTTGTTACGTGCACACCTACAGTATAAACGACAATGGAGGAAAACTAATAATTGTGTTTATATATGTTAAATTATCATCTTAATCTGATCCATGATTCACATAGGTGTATTTCTAATATTATTCACCATAAACATAATGTTAATATCTATGTAAATAACTGCCTCTTGTGGATTTAAGATGAGGGTATGTGAGTAAATGGGTGCACAAGGGATGAATGAATGTAAAAAGCTAAATAGGCCACAGAACAAATTTTGCATATTGCACATATTTTGTTGTGTTTGCAAAGCCATCAGCTAAAAGAACTCCTCCAGCTTCAATCCATAAGTAAATAATATGCAGACATAAACCACAGCATTAATCCTGGTGTGTGATTGACATTTCATATCTGTGACAATACTCCAAATAATTAAAAACAGAAATCTTGAAAGGTAATAGCTTCTCAAATCCATTAAGTAGTTAAAGGTTATGAGAAAAAAACTGGATTATTGCTCACAGCAAAACTCCTAATTAAATGACACTACGTAATTTGTTTCTCAATCCCTTTCTCTTCATAAACACAGTGCAGGTTAAATGAATGGGCAATGAAACGTGTGTCATTTACCGTCACTGAGGAGACAAGTAACAACCCACCCCCCACCCCCACCCCCCATTTTCTGTCTATATGTATTAGACCAAAAGTGAGAATGGTAGATTGGATAAGCAGACACACAGTTCCTTGTAAATTGTTTGTTTAATTACTTTTTCTTTCCTTTTCTTCTAGGCACACTTGCAAAGAGGGATGCTTCCCCCTCCTGGCTGCTCATAAAAAAGACTCCCTGGTCTCCTGTGCTTGCCCTCAATGCCACCTTCTCAGTTGTTATTGCTTATGACCTGTGTGCTGACAAATTGATTTAAGAAATGTGTGTGTGTGTGTGTATGTGTGTGTGTGTGTGTGTGTGTGTGTGTGTGTGTGTGTGTGTGTGTGTGTGTGTGAAAGAGAGAGAAAGAGATAAGATACATTCAAAAGGACACCTCAATTTAAAAAGTTGACATTCATGATACGACAGCTTTGAATCCTGACCAGTGGCACAAAATCACAATTCCTCTTCATTCAAATTTTGTACATACAAAAGTTAAGGTCTATTGAGGAGGTGCCATTCCTGAACTGTATTTAACTGTATGTATAGTGTCCCTTCATAGCAAAGATACAACTTAAAGGGTCAGCCATTATTAGCAGTCAAACTATGACACAATCTCAGAACTTGCTTTCGTGATGGGGGACAGAAAGTTTGACTTTCATATAAACTAAATTCTCACTGACTCAAAATCACTTGAACTAAATTCTACTAATTCCTGATAATTGTTATCGTGATTAATAATTCTTCTTACTCATACAAAATTTATATTGGGGGAAAGGGCTTTATAACTCAGCGCAACAAACGATTACTTTCATTATAATCTGATGAATGCTTTCATGATTAATCGTTTGGCCTATGAAATATCAGAAAACAGTGGGAAAATGCCTAATACAATTTTGTAAAGCCCAAGGTGTGTGACCAACAGCCTAAAACACAATGATATTAAATATACTATCATATAAGACTAAGAAAACCAGCAAATATTCACAGGTGATTTGTTGGAACCACAGAATTTCTGTTATTTTAAGTTTAAAAAATGTTTCTGTATGATCAATAGTAAAAGCTAAAACTCATATGAATACTCATAATTCATAAGGTAATAGAGGTAATGGATTTCCCTGCAGCTGATAACATAAAAATCTTTAGAACAAGATGTTAGAAGTATAGTGTGTCTGCAGTTTGAGTTCTTGTTTTGAATTTGATGGGCTGTTTACTCAATGTAAATTGACTCTCAACCTTGATATGAAGCTCTCCTCTGATGGTAAAGTTATTTTAAATGGCAACCATGTCTCCTAGAAATTAAGTTTCTATACCATTCAACGGCAACAGCAAGTATGTTTTATAGAAACATTGCTGGCTGGATTATTTTGAGAGCCAACAATTTTTTTGAATGAATGAGTCACTACAATTATTAATAGTATAGCATGCAACGGTCACACCAGAGACCAGGGTTAGCATCCAGGATCCCGTCTCTGTTTAAGTTAAGGCCTCAAAAGCAAGTTATTTTGTTAAATATAATACCAGCATTGTGGCTGAAGTTACTGTGAACTTTAAACCAGACAACAATATTTTTGCAAAACTTTAATCAAAGCTGTGAGTTCCTAAACATGACCATAACAAGTGTAATAGGCCAAAAGCTGTTGTCACTGCAAGTGGATATTGTATTGCAAGATCGGATATTTTGACGGTTAATGAATACATAAATGTAAAAGCAGCAAGCCTAGCAGATCAGAGAAAACAACATGGGAGAGGATATTAATGCTTTGAGAAGTAATATAGCCGAGATAGCATCTGTTTTCCATACCATGCAGGAGGCTTGAGACAAGCCCAGGAAGAAGACAAGGGAGGCTGAGTGCACTAAAGCCGACTAAAAGACCAAACACAAATGGGTTATTAAGAAGCTCTCAATGTAATATCTGGCTGACATTAAAGAGTTTCTTTTTTAGATGAACAACAACTGGGGATAGGGAACTTATTATGATACTAATGGTGAATAAATGTAATGTATGGTATGTAATATTTTATGTTATATACTAAAAAATATTTGCTCAACAATAACTATTGTCAATTCAAAACAAATGTTAAAATCTGAGACACAAACTATGCATGGAAGTTGTCTATTTTAATTTCTATGTGCCATATATCATATCAAAACCATTCATAGGTCATGCTCCCATATGAGCCTCCTGAAGACTCAATGATATCCTTCCTGATCCACACTGCAAGAGGCCATATTGAATCCAGATTTCTCTGGTTTAAAAGTCATTTAATTCCCCTTCATTTCTCCCTCTCACTGCTTTATTCTCCTCTCAACCCCTCACTCTGCCTGCTTTATTTATTGCAGGTCCAGTGGTGTGGTACAAAGCCATTATCCGCGCATATGTACCTTTTTGAATAATCAATAAATAATTATTTTATTATTTAATAGGATCGTATGGGAAAAGGAAATGGGTTTTATTACATAAATCCATCACGTGTGATGAATGGGTACACTTGTAAAGTTGGAATGGGGAGAAGGGAGAGTGGCTGGACAGGCCTGCACCCCCACTCAACTACTGTGCATTGCTGAGCACTTTCTCCATGCGAGGTTGTAAATATGACATTTTTGTCTCTTTGGGACTGTCAATTGGAGTGCAAGGGGAATGGGGAAAGGGGATTGTAAATTCACAGAGATTAATTAACCTTTTATATTTGCGATTCAGCCCTGCATCTTTTTCTGTATATTGTGACCCCTATGAACAGAGAGGTGAGGGACCTGGCTGCAGATGGTCCAGGGAGTGCAGACGTCTCATTCCCAATGAGTTATTAACAGAATTTTTTGAATAGATGGAAAAATTGTAGCCTGGCCATTTAGTGTCATAAAGGCCGGGTTGGTGAGGCGGCAAGGGGCCTCCCAGGGACAGGAGGCAATACCATTACAATCAAATCTGAGATGGAAGAGGGATTGAGCTGTCCATTCTGAATTTTTATATTGTTGGAGGGCCAGGGAGGAAATAATGCCATCCTGGAGTGTATTAACCTCTGGCTGGGGACAGATGACAGGGAGAAAGATAGAGAGAGAGAGAGAGAGAGAGAGAGAGAGAGAAAGAAGGCGGGCAGAGGGAGGAATTCAAGATTGGACGTCAGGGAGAAAGGAGGGCAAAGTGAGGGAGCAGGGGGATGAAGGGGCAAAAGAGAGTTTTGTGTCTTACTGGTACTGGTGACTGGTGAAACCAAAGAGGGAGAACACAGAAGGTAGAGTAGCTAATAATATAATAAGGAGAGAGGAAGAGTGAAGGAAATGTAAGGGTATGGGGGGAGGAAAACTCATATGGACATGAAAGCAGGGCGGAAGGATGAAGAGGGTGGATGGGAAAAGGGGGGAAGTGGAAGAAGAGGAAAGTCTAGAATGTGGAAATGACAGGGATGGGGGAAATGTAGAAGGCAAGGTAGACTATAGAAAAAAATTACATGAGCAATATACTGTACACATATAACTGCCAACAATATTAGGATCATACCTAAACACGATGATGGCAACGCTACTTTGTTTTACTCAAGCCTTTTTTCAATTTTTAATTTCATCATTAACTGGCCATTATTTATGAACATGGCTATAAGATCTCCAGCAGTGGCAAAAGTACTCAGAAACAAGGCAAACAGTGGTTAAGAATCCATCTATCAATCCATCCATATTCTGCCATAATCTCTCCAGCATGTTTCTGGATCTGCCCTTGGGTCTCCTTCTCGTTTGGCGTCCCCAGAGGTATTGCACAGGAGGTGTCCTTATCAGATGCCAAAACCAAACTTTTCAATGCAAAGGAGCAACAGCTCTACTCTGAGCTCCCTCCAAATGTCGAACTCCTTACCATATATCTAAGGCGGAGCCCAACCACCCTGCAGAAGAAACTAATTTCAGCTGCTTGTATCTGTGATCTCATTCTTTCCATCACTACCCAAAGCTCATGATCATAGGCATGGATTAGAACGTAGATCGATTGGTAAATCAAATGCTTTGTGAACAATACCCTGAGATATCTAAATTCCCTCACTTGGGGCAGAAACTCTGTCGCAACCTGAAGGAAGTGATCCACCATTTTCTGGCAGAGAACCATGACCCAGACTTGGAGGTGCTGACTCTCATCCCAGCGTCTTCACACTCAGTTGCAAACTGCCCTACTGCTTGCTGAAGGTCACAGTCTAATGAAGCCCAGCTGCCTCCTCAAATTCTGGCCATGAAAACCACAAACTTGGTGAAAAGGGTCAACCCTAGAATAGGCCAACACCTACCAGAATTGTGTTTGATTTCCTGCCGGGAATCAACAGTTGGTTGGAGCCTCCTTTCAAGCACACTGGCACAAGTTTTCCCACAAGACTGAGTGGTGTGATACCCCAATAATTCATTTTAAAAATGGGAACCACCACCTTGGTCTGCCAGTTTATAGGTACTGCCAGATTGCCACAATGAAGAGGCCTGTCAGCCAAGACTGCCCAACAATGCACAGAGCCGCCAGGATCTCAAGGAAAATCTCATCCACTCAACTACTGAGGAGTTTTTCAACTACCTCAGAGACCTCTGTTAGAGTTATTAGTGAGATTCCTGAGTCTTCTGACTATTCATCAGAGGACATGTTGGTTGGGTTCAAGAGTTCTGCAAAGTATTCCATCCACCACCTGATGATATCCTCTGTCTGAGTGAGCAGTTCTCTTCCCTGCTAAAAAAAGCTTGGGGTAAGCCCTGCTTCCATGAACTTCCTTTAGGACAACCGAAAGTCCTTCTCCATGGCCTCCTAGAACTCCTCCCACACCTGGGCTTTTGCATCTGTGAACGCTGCAGCCCTTCTTGCATGCCAGTACATGTCTCCTACCTTGGGTGCCAGCCATGCCAAAAGGCCTCCCCCCTTCAGCTTGATGGCTTCCCTCACCAAAGTTGTCCACCTTTGGGTTGTCAGGTTGCCACCATGACAGGCACCAATGACCTTCCAACCACAACTCCTAATAGCTGTGTGCACAATGGAGACTTTGCTCAACTCTCGTTCCAAGTCCCCAACCTCCCCTGGAATGTGTGCAAAGTTCTTCCAGAGGTGGGAGTTGAAGACCTCATAGACAGGGACCTCAGCCAGAAGTTCCCAGTTCACCCTCACTACATATTTGGGTTAACCAGTCCAGCTGCGTCCCCCACCATCTGATCCAACTCAACGCCAGGTGGTAATCAGTAGACCACTCTGCTCTGGTTGTTGTAGAGACTGACCAGTTAAAGCTAAAAATAGACATCAATTAGATTGATACCAAAGTGGAAACAATATCTCTCCTTTCATCTCAGAACAGCCTTCTGTTCCATAAAGGATCTGATATTGCCTGTTTGCATTCATCTTTTAATTTGTTACCCTCTTGTGTCTGCAGTAGTCTATTGTCTGTGGAGGCTAGATTGACCATCAGCCAATGCATCTGTCATTTCTGTAATTTTGGTGGGTGTGGCCGTGTCCAATTGACAAAGACTGGGGCTAGTCGCGGGGGGAGCAGCATTTTTTGGATGTTTCTAAATGTGCGTTGTGGGATCTTTGGCTCAGCTTCCACCATTCTGAGATCAGTTATGATATGCCATATGCATTATTATACACGTGTACATGTGTATTGAAACAGTAACTGCACATTAGAAAATTACTTCCACAGTCTTTTCTTTCTAAACCTCAAGAGGTATCAGTAGCAAGTAGGGCTGGGTATTGTCCCTGATTTCCTGAATTGATTCAATTTCAATTCACAAGGTCCCGAATCAATTTGATATTCAGATATGAATGAGATTCTCAGGGAACTAATGCTGTAAATGTGTCTCTCTAATCAGATGCATTATTAAAAACATTAATGTTTACATTTCAAATGGACCCCAAAGCATACGTTGAGGCACTATTTAACATGACCAACAGTTTAGTTAAACATCTAAAGAAATAATAGATGTAATGTGCATTGTTAACGTACCCCAGTGTACTGGCTTCAGTGTGTATGAACAGGTAAACTTGGCTTATTCTCTCAATCTCAATCTCTGGAGTTGTGGTGCATGCTGGAGGTTCAATTGTGTTCCTCATCTTCCCTAATGGCCCTACTCACCACTATCAGCTTTACAAGCAACCCTGTGGTGGTCATTTGTTTCCCCCATAATCCTCTGATGCCACTTATATAATGTAGCAGAGCCGAGACATTAAGCTGTTTAGAGACCTCTACAAAGATGGAACTTTTGCTAGTTTCTCAGATCTATCCTCAGACTTTAATTTCCCTGCATCACATTTATTTAGTTACTTTTAAGTAAGGCACTGTGCCCCCTCTCATTTTCCATTCTTTCCTTCCCTCCCTGCTTACCAGCCATGGGAATCACTTATAACCAATATATATGAACAACTCTTGGCTTTTGATGTTCATCCTGATGCTAAAACTAGAATTGCTTGGGAGGAAGAGCTGGGGGTAGTTTTTACAGATCATAGATGGGATGAGGCTATAGATAGAATATGTTCAAGTACACCTTGTGCAAGGCTACAATTTATACAATTTAAAGTATTACACAGTTCACCTGTCAAAAGCTCAATTATTCGAAATCTATCCAAATGTTGTAGACCATTGTCACAGATGTAATGCTTCCTCTTGTAATTTCTGTCATATGTTTTTCTTTTGTTCCAGATTACAGGAGCACTGGAGTGATTATTCTATTACTTTGACAAGCAATATTTGGGGTCTCTGTTGACTCTTCACATTTTAATTCCTCACAGTTAGACATATTAGGCTTACCTCTCTTTTGGCAAGTCAACGTATTTTACTCTAATGGAAATCTACTAAGTCTCCATGTATTTCTCTGCTTAAGGATGTCATGCATTTTCTTAAATTAGAAAAGATAATGTTCTTTGTGAAAGACACCTCAGCAAATTTTTTTCATAAATGGAACTCTGTCAGAATACTTCAGCTCCATACAACTTTGCGCCCTGACTGACTACCCACCACCGCTGCTACCGCATAAACCCCCCCCCCCATTTTATTTTTTTCTTATAATTTATTTTTCGTTTCTCCTGTATCTACTCAGGTTCTTTATATAATTTTGCTGTTTTTACTTTTTATTGTTGTGTATTTTCTATATAATTGATATATGTAGTTATACATTATAATTTATTATTTGTGTTATTTTCTATGCAGAGACTGTGTTGCACATGCTTAACCTCAGGGCCTTCTTTGCATTCATAGTTTTTAAATCCAAAATGCAACTGCATATCTGCCTAAAGATTTGTCACTCACTTCGTTATGAGCTCGTCTGCCATGTTTTTGTCTCTCAGGTGCAGAGATGTCAGATCCAGCAAAGCAAATAGGATAGTCTATGAAAATGTAGCTAAGCTAACTTTCATTTCCAGCAGATCTGTGGAAGCAGTACAAGCTGTCCAAGTGTAACAGACTGACTTTGTCATGTTTCTGTGTTTAAATGCATCACAAATAAGGTGAATGATGAATGAAATTATGTTTTCTGTCTTTCATCTTCATGAATTAACGATTTAGTTCACTGTGCAGCTCAGAGGTTACTGGCAGCTACAGGCAACGTTTAAAGAGGACCTATTATGGCCATTTTCACTGTTTATCATTTTATTCTTTGTGACTGCTAAAATAGATTTACATGCTTCAGTGTTCCAAAAAGACATTACTTTCCTTCTTCTGTTCATCTTATGCTGTACTCTATTCAGCCTCTGTCTGAAATGCTCTGTTAGACCCAAGGGCTCTTTATGCCCCACCCCCCTACCGCTGTGATGCTGACCAATCAGAGCCCAGTGAGCTATGATTGAGATGAACACCCTCCACCCACATGTTGTGTCCTTCTCACATGTGCTGTTGCAAACAAATATTTGTGGCTATTGAGTATAAGTTTGAACCAGTCGAAACCGAACAAGATGATAGACTTGATCTACCTTTGTAAGCTAGACTGGAGGAGGACGTTTCAGAATGGAAATCAGAGAGGTAACCACAGCTAACAGCTAACATTTAGATTATGTGACATTATGTGCAATCTTTATATGTGTAATTTGGAGAGAAGGTCCTGCCAACTGCTTCACCTGTCATGTTTATTGCCACCACTCTACAAAAACCCGCTGCATTTTCGCTGCATATCACCACCTGCCTGTGATAACACCATATTAATGGAAATAAAGTTTTACAATAAATCACTCAATATTCAATATTTGTCCTCTGCAGTGATTTTGCCCCAGTCATTATTTCATTGTTATAAAACAGCATTTGTTCTAATCCTCATTTTTCATTTAAGGTTGAAAGACGAATTAGCCAGATTCCAGTACCTATTACTTGCATGGTACACTATCCAGGCCTAGAGCCAAACTTTTTGTATCCATACACCCTGCAGAAAATCTGTAGTATTTATAGAAATGACTATGGACCTTTTAGGCGTTGAACAGAAGAGTAAGTTATTTTTGCCTGTAATAAGCTACGACTGCGTTTAATATAATCAAATCACTAAATTTTACTCATGTCATTTGACCCAGATAAAAATGAAGGAAACAAATATTTCAATCAATATTTACTTTAAATTAAATAACGGCAAACATTTGTAAATATGTACATCATTTGTAAATATAAATGTATACAATTATATTCTCTGTTCACCCCCCACATCTGGCATCTTGCCTATCACAGTTTTGTCAGCTGATGCTGGGGCTATTTAGGACGAAGGAGTTGTCATCCCGTCGTGTGTCGTACGCCGGATACGCCAGGAGTTTCCTGATCCAGCTGCTCAGTATATTTCAAATACCAGCCTCATCAGCTCATCCATATATTCTGAAAGATATTGCTTCAGTCATGTTTTATTTTAAATTAAGGGTTTTTCTACTTTCCTTGTATATGGTTAAAGCATGACCATAGTAGCAAGTTGTGTTTATTTAATAAAATATAATTCTTTAACAACTTGTATGTAGGGTCTTGATTCAGGAAACACAACCTTTTACAGAGGTTGTCCTACTGATGTTATGGCTTGCCCCCCTGGTCAGGATCCTCATTAGAGTGCACGGCTGCTAGATAGAACCTATCATAACAGAACAGCAAAATTAAAAATAGATAGAATCTGTCATAATGCAATCATGGCACTCATCAGTGACTGTGATATAAGATGTTACAGAATAAATTATACATTGTACTACCTGCACAACATTCCCTTGACAGGGAAAACCACATTCTTCGGAGTGCAATTGACCCTTGTACAAAATTACAAGAACATTAGGTATAATACCAGCCCATACAACATTACAACAATAAATTGGCAACAAACATTGTTTTATAATAATGTTGATTTTATGAAATTTCATTTTACATTTATGATATTTATAAAAAACAAAATTGGAAAATACCAGGCTATAGCCATTTCTTTCCCTTTAGACTCTGTCAGGATGATCACACTTGGAGTACAGGGGTTCCACATGTAAATAGAAATTTTGAAGGTGGTTTAGCAGTGATGTCAACTTTGCCAACTTCTCCGGTCCTGTGGTTGAATAGGTCTCAGCCACCTCTTCAGCACCTCACAGTCCCTGGTCTGTGGAACTCTTTTAAGTTTCTTGGACAGACCTGTGAATAAAAACATATACAATAAGTGAATAGTCAAGACATAGTTAGATGAAGACCTATTACAGTAACAAAAAGCAAAGATCATAACTGTATGTTATGAAATATTGTCCAAGAAATCACTGAAAGTTATGTTCAAAGGTATGCTACAAAAGAGGAAGGAAGTAGATTGGAGTTAAATACAGTTTTTATCAATGAGTGGGATTAGGTTTGCATATGTGACATGGGCTGTTAAACACTTTGCAATGGTCAGGATGACCATTTACCTTTTTGCCACACATCATATAACTGTATTATCTCGCGTTCTCTCAGAAACTTCTGTATCTGTGGATGATGATCAGTAACGGTGTCGTCAGCCGCCAAACGTTTTGATTCCTTAAGATCAAGGCATCTTTTAAGTCCCTCCTTCTCCATGTGGTAACTGCCACCTGCTCCATTGCTCTGGTGGTGAATAGACAAAATAAAATGTAAATGTGATGCATAAAGACACTGAAGCGTGTATCAACATACTGCCATCCTAAAAAAGAAACGCACCTGAACAAGCTGGAGGTCCATAATGGTGTTGCTCTCCAGGTGCATCAGAGTGTAGCTCCCAAACTTTGCTGGGTGCCCTAGAGAAAATATATTACAGAAGATGTAAAGGCTTTTAAACACAATTACAAAGATAAGCTGAATGATTTTTTATACAGACCAGTATCTCCGTTACCTGTTTTGTCAGAGTTTGTGCTTACCTGGAGAGTCTGCTCTCATATCTCATCCAACAGCAATCTTTCCCCCCAGCTGTAGTTGCTATAAAAGATTCTGCTGATGTATCTTCCACTTATGGACAAAAGCAGGCTCCAGGTAATTTCTAGCATGCCTCCTTAAGATGTCATACTGGAATATCTGAAGCTGCATGGCCTTCCATAGCTGGGTTAAGGATTAAAGTTTCAGGAAAAGTCCACTGCTGGCAAATTTCATATGCTATGGATGTTACTACAATACCTTTTCCAGTTGGATGAAGGAAGCACCAGTGAAATATGTGGCAGCTGATATCTATAGGTTGCCAACAGGGGTACTACCAACAATGGGCTGGCTCTCCCACTGTCTGGAGTAACTGCAGTTTGGAGTAACTGCAGTTTGGACAATGCTGAGTGAATGCCAGATACTTCCCTATTCTTTGTCGCTGGACATCACAGCCTCTCTTACACACAGTTACACAGTTTTCAAACTGGTGTTTAAGGCAGCTTTCAAAAACTATATACTTTGCCTCATTGTATGTGGCCTGTGTCTCAAACCTAACATAACAAAACAACAACCAAAATTTTTTCCAACTCTGTTGAATAAAAATAGTAATATGTAGCTGATATAAAAAACTTACGAAATGTCAGATTGCTCTGTAAGCCCAGGGTCGTAACTCAGGTCAAGAGGAGTTAGGTAGAACTATCTCGTTCTTCTTCTTCCTACTCCGACCCGTGGTCTCTTGATAGGCCACAATCCTGGGCCCTTTATTGGTGTTGAGGTCAGTGGTAAAACTGGATGGTAGGAAGTTGTTTCAGTGCCAACACTGTGAGAAGAGACCCTTGCCTAGAGGTCTGTTGATCAAAGGAATAATTACTTTTCTGCTCTAGTATCATAAAAAGGCAAGAAGGTGAGCCTGAAAGATCAAATCATACATTTTAGGAAGTACAGGTGCCATATCTCAAATACAAAACACCCTCTTAATGCCTTACTACCTTTGCTTCTCATGTGTCCTTCCTTCAGTGTTCCCCTGGACAACTGTGTACTGACTGATCTGAACTTCTTGACCGCCGCAGACTGAGTTCCCACTGAGGCAGTCTGTGGAGGACCGTCCGTTTAGCATGTTGACATCTGCCAGCAGTGGAGTGGTGTTGAGTACCAGGGTCCTGCTGTGATGTACTCTAGCAAAGAAATGCAAATGATGTTGCCGATCACTCAATTTTGCATCAGATGAAAACAGTTACCTGAATGCCTGAAATCCACACAATACTGTACCCTGTGTAATAAGCATACCAGACATGTATGTCCCTGTATTATGCCAAGTTGTTTTGGTTTCAGAGACAGCACAAAACTGAAACTGAGGTGACAGTACAGGACATGATTTCTAAAGCAAAATTCTACTCAAAGTGATAATTATCAGATGTTTATGACTGTGGAGGGTTTACATTGATTAGACTGAACTAATCAAGCTGAGAACTTTGACTTAGGATCCATTACAGTATTCACGGTCCCACGAACCAACACTTTTTTGCAGGCAGACAGGGCTCGACACGTGTAAAAACACTGGGGAGCTTGCCAGTTAGCAGAAGCTTACAGAGGAATTCGATCATAACATTAAAGCTTGTAACAGTACACCAACATCCTTCAACAGTCGTAGTAGCTTTTAATGTGATTCTTGACTATTTTGGAGTACCCAGAGCCAAAAATCTGAACGGAACATTGAGATAGACCTGCAATTTATAGGCAGTAAGCTAAGGTAAAAATGCATACCTGCTGCCATGTGAGGTAACGAGGTAAAGCATGTCAACATTGACAGTAAAGCATTTATGCCTTGCCTATTGCTATGGTCACCAGCGGCTAAACATCACAGATGCACAATAATAATTCATACTTACAGGCTGTGAGCCTGAGATTCCTGTTGGGCGACATAACGTAGGAACTTAGCAAATAGCTTTTAGGGGCACTATAAAGAACCACGTGCTAGCCACGTCCTAACCCTCTTAAATAATTGTGTGCCTCTTGTGGCGGCTCCCTACCTTAAAAGGTGAGAATTCTCCGCAGTAGGTCACTGAGCTCTGCAACCTGTCTATCACTCCATCAAAGTCCAAGGACATAAGAATGTCTTTCTCTGTTGACAACATATCAGCATAAATGCTTCTAAATGCTCTTGGTTGAAGTCTGTTTGAAGCTCCTCCCACAGGCCACTTTGGTGACTGATAAGGTAAGGAGAAACTTGTAGGCAAATCCACTGACATGATATGCATCAGTCAAGAGATTATATCGTGGCAGGCAAAATCAGAGGAAAGTTTTCCACTGGAAGCAAACCGCTGGTGAATGCTATCCGTCACATTGTCCATTATTATAGTTTGGACTCTGATCCTTTCCTCAACCTTTTTTTGGGTAACGCAACCTGAACCTCCATCTCACAGTCCTTGTCCTGCAGCTGCAGCTTATCATTTGCCCACTCCAGAAATCAGTTTGCAGCTCTTTTGACCCCACTAAAGTCCCTCTCATACTTGCTGAAGTTGTCTTCTGTTCCCACAACCAGAAGTTGTGCTGTGAGGACATCCATTCCACTTGACTGCAGATACTGACAGGGGTGATGTGTGCTCAAAAAAAATTTGAGCTGTGAGAATTGTCTCATACTTCAAGAGGTGTATCCTTTAGCCTTGACCCTAACAGATGGCTTCATGGTTTTGTCTTGTTATGCCTGTTGTGTCGGCCAACACCAGATTTAGAATATGTGAACAGCACGAGATGTGAATTTGGTTGGGAGACTGTTGTGATAGAAAAGTAGAAAACCCTTTATACTGTCCCTGCATGTTAGCTGCACCATCTGTTGTGCTGCTTACACAAGAAGACATGTCCAGGTTGACTTTTTGTAGAATGTCTTTCAGGAGTTCCAGAAAATACTGTCCTATTGATGCCTCACGTTCCACAATAGCAATCAACATTTCATGAATAACACCTATTACATATCCAAAGATGACAGAGCACTGGTCTGTGGAGGTTATATCTTGGGTGGTATCTAGCTGGACAGAAAACATCCCTGCATTCTCTGACAGTACTTGCAATGGTTTGTTTAATTAATTAGCTGATGACTTCTACAACTTTGTTGATGGTTTCTTTTGAAAGAAGAGTAACAATGGACCCTCTGCCCTTCCCCCTAGTCTCATGCTGCCTTTTGCTCTTTTCGATGCACTCATTTAGATGCTGTTGCAAGCAAGAGTCGTATTTACTCAGAAGCAATACCATGGTCAGCAGTATTGTCTTCAATGGTATAAGCAGCTTCCTCAGCTTTGCTTGCCCTATAACTAAGACCATGTTTCCTGATCACTTTGATGATATCCACAACACGCTCCATGACCTGCTGTTTTTTCTTAACTTGATCTTGATATAAGGACGTCTGGTAACCACTCAGTAGGCTGCTGATATCTCCTTTGCTGGCCCTAAGGAAATAAGCCTCTGCACAGTCTTTGTGTACTCTGCTTTTTCATGCTCCTCAATCCTCTGATGAACATGCTTCCAGGCTTTCATTCCTTCTCTGATAAATGAACTGTCACTAACAGAGGGCTTTGCAAATGCTAAGTAAACAGTGCAGTACAGTGAATGAGTGCCACTTACAGTTGATTCCATCCCTTCTGTGAAAAACATTTGGTAAGACTTTTCTTGGGGTTTGTTGGGGGTGGTAGTTGAAAAAGATCTTTGGAATGGGGGCAGGCAAAGTAATGAAATCTTTCAGCATTCTCTGCATTCACTTCATCTGTTTGAGTCACTGTAACCCTCTCCTCAGTTGTTGCTGTCTCTGTTCTGCACCCTGAGGTAGAAGCACTCCACCTTGCCATTTCCACAGGATCAGCCTCATCTATTTCTGCTTTTAATGACATAAAATAAAAACAGCTATTATTAAATGTACTATCACATAGCTTAATTTAACTTGACCACATGATGTAATAAAAAATACTTGGCTTGTTTGATAATTATTGATCATACCTCCACTAAGTTTATCACATTTTACAATAACAATGCCTACACCCATTACAGCACATCTTGTCCGAGATCTCTACATGTTGCAATCATAACATTTGTCCTGTAATTTTCAACACAACTTGCCCCTAGAAACTGCATCCTATTATTTGCGCTCATAACATTGTGCAGTGCCAGTAGGTACACCTGTAGCTGCATTTTCTCTGTTACATAATCCTAGCCCTGTCTAATCTGGATCACTTGGCTGACTCTGTTCTGACGCTGCAAAAGAACAGGAACAAAGCATACAAATGTGACAAGCATATAACAAACAATGCAAAACAACCAGCTAACACAAGCTGTAGTAGCTAGCTGTACAAGCCGAATTTAATATCACCTGAGCTAGCACTTAGTTAACACACCTGTTTAACATACCTGCTTCAAATGAAGATCGATTTTAATCTGAGAAGCTTTCACACGCACAGCCTATTTTTTAAACTTACATATTGACAATTAACCATGTAGCATAATACCTGGCCTTTTAATTCAATTTCTGCTTTTTACTTATCATATTATTTTCCTTTCTCAAAGCAAAGTGGAGGGTTCTTTGTGCAAGATGTGTAGTAAGTTTGAGACAGCATATTGATGCAGGAAAATACAAGATTCTGCATTGTTACTGTAGTGTGTCATTGTCAATTAGTGGTAAATATTTCGAAGATTACCAAAGAAGTTACTTTTTTTAAATATTTTTCCTCAATACTCCAAATTTGATATATATACTGTCAGTTCAGTTAGGAATAAGCCTAATACTTCAGCCAGGTGGAGTGCAGAAAGATGCAGGTAATAGACTCGTAAGAGGGATTTGCTACTACTACTGTCACATTCATCACAGCTGAATTGCACACTGATAAGCAAGTAATTAAATAAAAGTACATTTGTGTTAACAACAAAAAAGCTATTTTAACTACTTCATATATGTTTGTGTTCATATATGTTTGGGCCTCATATATGTTTAATCTATAGCAACACACATTTTTGTAAAATCTTAATCTGCAAGGTAACTAATTAGCTGTAGTGGAAAAAGTGGAGAAAAAGTCAAATATTTCCCAGTTAAATGTAGTAAGGTAGAGGGTTAAGCAGCATGACATGGAAATACATACATCAAAATCATACTCAAGTACAGCAGACCTACCACTGAATATCGTGCTCAGGTTCCTGTGTTATACTCTGAGAAGTGTGAGTTCACATTATTAATTTGACTGTCCATTAAATAGTCATCTTCAAATACGGCACCATTGAAATAAGATATGAATCTACATATTAATTTCTCTGATTTAGTATTTGGAGGATAATAACCAGAAGAAGCTTATCACAGGATGAAACAGTGTTGCTGAACTGGATTTACTTGTTAAACTTGTATTGTCTAATGATGTGGTGGTAATGGGATAGCAGACTCACCATGTAAACTCAAGATGGACTCTGGTACCAAGGTAAGATATGCAGCCAATTGCAACAATTAAAAAGTATTGACCAATCCACTTCTACTGTTCCTGTCTTCAACCAGCAAAGACTGATATAATTCTAAATTTAAGACAGAACTGACGCACATTCATGGATGATAATATGTACCTACTGTAGTATGTGGCTATATAGACCAATAGAATCACAGTTCAGAGGTCGAAGCAGAGCGAAGCGGAAGTTGTTGGCTGGCTGTCCCACTGTAGCAAGTGCAGGCAGCTTCTAGCAGGCTATTACCCTTCATATTAGCTTTTGCTGTTCGTCACTGGAAAGAGGAAAACGTGACAAGGTTAGTAATATACGGAAGATGACTCCGGCAAATGCAGGGAAATTATTTTCACCGGCATCGCCCTTGAAGAAGTGGATAAGCTAACGTAAAGAAACCCGGAAGTATTGTTGTAAGTATTGAAGGTAGCAAGCTTTCTACTGTAGCTTTATTGTTTGGTTGAGAAATTAAAGCCAGCGTCTACAAATAGTTGCGTCATAAGCAGACATCGATTGTTAGAATTGCCACTTCAGAGTTTTTACAGGCTTAATTTATGATAGCTAATTCAATGACAGCTTCTAAGTCCTCTAAATCGATAGAAACCGGCTGCTTGATATGGCCTAGCTAACGTCATACCTTTTAATAAATGCATGGTACATGGGCTAAATATGCATATCAGGTACTACTTATGGTGGATGGGTAGTTGAATGAAATGCAGCGGGGGGCTTGGACTATTATAATTTGTTTTTTCGGTTGAAAACTTACGCTATAGAGCATATATATGTTTCCCTAATGATACATGTATGTAACATCCCCCTCCAACATACAGTACATATTGACTACGATTAAGTAATGTGACTGTGATTAGTAAGAAGACAAAGAACATAACCACTCATTCTTCAGAATGAAAAACAACATTGTTTTTCTAACTATAGTCAGGAATAACACATAACAATATGAATGCTACTATATTTCTGAAGTGAGGGTGTTGTGGAATAAATGAAGACTGCTATATATCAGCTGTGTTATGATGCAGTTTTATACAGTTTTATATTTAGCATAAATATAGTTCTGTGCAGTCTCTGTGACACAGAAAACTTAGGAGAAAAAGTTTTCCGTGTCACAAGAGACTGCAGTGAAAAAAACTGACTGGCACTATTGTTCATTTATTGCATGAAATTGTCAATTTTCATACATTTTCTGGGATGGTTACCATACCATTAAAATCTCGTACCGTTGCAACCCTAGCTTGAAGCTTAAGCAGGAGAAAATGACATCCAAGATGATTGTTGTCTAATTACCTCTTCATGTTCCCAAAGCTCACAGCAACCGTAAACACAATGAGTGCCAAATATGGCCTGGTGAGCTACAACAGTTCACGGAAGCACATTTCAATATCCATCCCATCGACCACGGAAGTGATGTCGCCCCACATAAAGTCTGTGGAGGAGCTTAGAGTTCTGGGAATCAACCTGAGCAGCTTCAGCGCCCCTTCACAGTTTTTCATCTGTGTGGCTGGAGTCTTCCTCTTTTACCTTGTCTATGGATACCTGCAGGTAAAAAAGGGATAAAGACTAAATGTGAGGGATGTACACACACACACACACACACACACACACACACACACACAGACACAAGGCTGTGTCTGTTTGCATGGACAGATACAAAAAACAGCAATTTATTTGTTTGCACAGTTAAAATACAGTTAATACACAATTATATGGTATGAACACAAAACACTTACATATATACAAGCAGGCTTTCATATATCCAGATACAGATGAAGATATACACTTATCCAAAGTAAAACTGAGCTTTACTTACTGTTGTTTGATTGTTTTTTTTTATATATATGTGTGCGAGTACACTTAATTGGCAGTTTATTAGGTACACCTAGCTAAAACTAAGGAAATCTAATACAACATTCACGAAGCTTACCTTCATGAAGGTTGTTATAATCTGTTTTTATTACCTCCACCAAGGAGGATATGTTTTCACCTGTGTTTGTTTGTTTGTTTATGTAGGGCATATGCAAGGGAGGAACACATTAATATTCATGCAGGTTGAAGAGGAAGGGCAAATTCTTTGATCACTTTCCGTAACATTGCAAGATAGGACCATTTTCTTAGTTTCTGTGTATAGTCTTAGCTAGGTGTACAATGCATTCAGAAAGTATTCAGACCCCTTCACTTTTGTCACATTTTATTATGTACAATATACATTCAATACCCCATAATTACAAAGCAAAAACAGAATTTTAGAAAATGTATCAAAAAGGAAAAACTATATCATGTTAACATACAAATGGGTAACAAAATAAAGGGGAAAAAAAACCTAATGTGTCCTAGTCGGGTGTTGGGTCACCACAAGCTGCCACAACAGCTTCAATGCACCTTGACTTGACTCTACAAGTCTTTGGAACTCTGCTGGAGGGATGAAAACTGTTCTTCCAAAAGATATTCCCACATTTGGTGTTTTGATGACGGTAGTGCAGAGCACTGTAACTAACACGTGGGTCGAAAATCACACATAGGTGTTCAATTGAGTTGAGATCTGGTGACTGCAAAGGCTATAGCAGATGATTCATATTATTGATAAATCGGCAAAAATATTCAAAATTCTGTTTTCACTTTGTCATTATGGGGTATTGAGTGTAGCTTGATCAGGGAAAAAAATCAATTTAAGGCAGCAACATAACAAAATGTGAATATAGTGAAAGTGTCTGAATACTTTACACCTTATAAACGGCCAATTGACCAATAGAGTGTGAGTGTGAGTGAGTATACATGTGGTTTTTTGTAAGTGTAGCTGTGTTTCTGTCTATGTAATTGGACAGAAAATGCTGGTACAGCATGGCATGTAACCCATAACACATAAAGTTTGCATTTCACAAAATGGGACTCAGAAGGATGTCCCCCATCCCCCCACCCCCATCCCCACCCAGGAGCTGATATTTTCTGTGGAAGGATTCAAGCCTTTTGGTTGGTACCTCACTCTGGTCCAGTTTGGCTTCTACTCCATGTTTGGACTAGTAGAGCTTCAGCTCACACAGGACAAACGCAGAAGGTACAGCTACAAAATAACCATTTAATCAAAAATTCAACTTCATCACTTGGTCACTTATTGGTAATTTTCTTTTTTCTTTCTTTTTTTGTGATACCATAATTTGCATTTAAAGATTGTATTCCTTTAGGATGTAGTATACTGCATATTTATTGGTTTATGTTTTTGACTAAATCAGTGATGACCAATTTTTGCTGAACCAACACAGCAGTTAAGCAGGGACATCAGTTTCAGCTACTTTATATTTTCTTGTCTTTTAGGATACCAGGGAAGACCTATATGATCATAGCATTTCTAACAGTGGGAACCATGGGCCTGTCCAATACCTCGCTGGGCTACTTGAACTACCCTACACAGGTCATCTTCAAGTGCTGTAAACTCATTCCTGTCATGATTGGAGGAGTGTTTATACAAGGTCAGCTCATTGTACTATATATATATACAGGTGAAACTCAAAAAATTAGAATATCGTGCAAAAGTTCATTCAAGTCAGCAATTCAACTTCAAATGTGAAACTAACACGTGATATAAACTCAGTACATGCAAAGCGAGATATGTCAAGGCTTTATTTGTTATAATCTTGATGATCATGGCTTACAGTTTTTGAAAACCCCAAATTCCAAATCTCAGAAAATTAGAATATTTGGAAAAGGTTCAATACTATAGGCTCAAAGTGTCACACGCTCATCAGCTAATTAATCCAAAACACCTGTGAAGGGTTCCTGAGTCTTTAAATGATCTCTCAGTGTGGTTCAGTAGAATTCACAATCATGGGGAAGACTGCTAACCTGACAGTTGTGCAGAAACCCATCATTGACACCCTCCACAAGGAGGGAAAGCCTCAAAAGGTAATTGCAAAAGAAGTTGGATGTTCTCAAAGTGCTGTATCAAAGCACATTAATAGAAAGGTAGCTGGAAGGGAAAAGTGTGGAAGAAAAAGGTGCACAAGCCGCAGGGATGACTGGAGTCTGGAGAGGATTGTCAGGAAAAGGCCATTCAAAAGTGTGGGGGAACTTCACAAGGAGTGGACTGAGGCTGGAGTTAGTGCATCAAGAGCCACCACACACAGACTGATCCTGCAAATGGGCTTCAAATGTCGTATTCCTCTTATCAAGCCGCTCCTGAACAACAAAAAACGTCAGAAGCGTCTTACCTGGGCTAAAGACAAAAAGAACTGGTCTGTTGCTCAGTGGTCCAAAGTCCTCTTTTCCGATGAGAGCAAATTTTGCATCTCATTTGGAAACCAAGTTCCCAGAGTCTGGAGGAAGAATGGAGATGCACACAATCCAAGATGCATGAAGTCCAGTGTGAAGTTTCCTCAGTCTGTGTTGGTTTAGGGAGCCATGTCATCTACTGGTGTTGGTCCACTGTGCTTTATTGAGTCCAGAGTCAACGCAGCTGTCTATCAGGAGATTTTAGAACACTTCATGGTTCCTTCAGCAGACAAGCTTTATGGAGATGCTGACTTCATTTTCCAACAGGATATGGCACCTGCCCACACTGCCAAAAGTACCAAAACCTGGTTAAATAACCATCAGATAACGGTGCTTGATTGGCCAGCAAACTCGCCAGACCTGAACCCCATAGAGATTTTATGGGGCATTGCCAAGAGAAAGATGAGAGACATGAGACCGAACAACAAAGCATCCTGGTCTTCCATAACACCTGAGCAGTGCCACAGGCTGATAGCATCCATGCCACGCTGCATTGAGGCAGTAATTCATGCAAAAGGGGCCCAAACCAAGTACTAAGTACACATGCAAGATTTAAACCTTTCAGAGGGCCAATATTTCTCTGTTTAAAATCCCCTTTCTATTAATCTTATGTGATATTCTAATTTTTTGAGATTTTCAATTTGAGGTTTTCATAAGTTGTAAGCCATAATCATCAAAATTATATCAAATGAAGGCTTGAAATATCTTGAGTTGCATGTTATGAACCTATGTCATACATTAGTTTCACCTTGTAAATCTAATTGCTGGAATAAACAAACCTTTGCACGATATTCTAATTTTTTGAGTTTCACCTGTATATTTCTTCACAGACCTTAACAGATACAGCTATATACGTATGTACATGATTGATTAATGTTCAGCTTTGTGGCCATTAATATTGCAGCTCTCTTTGTAATCCTCTTTATTGCTTGTTATGAAATCATTTTATCTGTGCTTGACATCTCAGCTCTGTGCTTTGAAATCGTCTTTTATATACTGTATATTTGGTAAAACAAGGCTTGTCAATTGTGTTAACTCTGTGCTGGCTTTGTGCATTAGTTTAAAGGTTTAAGTGAAGTGAGGATTTTGAAGTCCATCCTATCTACTCCATTCAATACCCCACAGACCTAGATTTTTTTTATTGTGATCAGATGACAAACATTAGAATACATTTTTTCATTATTGAGACAATCTACAGTTATACATGTGAATTAAGCTTACATTTGTTTATTAAGGATTTTTTTCTCTGAATCCCTGAATCAAAATTCGTTAAAGTAATGCATTTTTATTTGGTACATACTTTTAAAAAGTATTTAAAATGAAGGGTGCATCATCACTTAAAGCACTGAATTTTCAATTTACATGTTTTCCTTAAAATGGGTTGATCTTAATAACTCGAGATGTGGACTTTGGAAGGCTCATGTTACACCTCATTTTAGCCATTGTCCATGGTTCCTTTGAAGCAATGACCACCTTTCAACTTTCGGTACTTCCTTTTTCTCCACGTCTGTTGTTTTTCGGCTGTCAGAGGCCAATCAGCGGTACTCACTGTTTCTCCCTGGTCTTGGTTCTGTCTGTCCTTTCATCCTTACACTGGGCTTCTCAAGGTTCTGTGTCCTCAATGTCAGACATGTTTTGGGCATTTTTTGCCTTCTTCCTTTTCTCCCTGGATGGATAGATGTGAGGACCATGGTCCCTCAAGGGCTCCAGTGGAAAACAGAATTTGTTAACTTAGAATGCAAAGTGGAAAGAAAGTGGGAGAGAGGGGGGGATGGTTGGAGGTACGGGTGTGGGGTTGCATCTGATGTGAGGCCCTTCAAAGGCAAGTCAGGGAATCAAAGCCGACCACAGCCAACCTGATGCTGCGTCCCCTTGTCATCCTCAAGGCATCCGTCCATCAGCTTATTTTTTGGTTGACTCCTTCATCCTGTTGTTTTTTTCCTTACTTTTACTTTTTCACACAGCTTTTTTGTGCATTGTTACATGCATAACATCAGAAACCTTGAATTGTGAGGAGTACGTATCGTAAAAACTTTTATTAGTTATATTTTTACCTGAATCTATTGTTAACTACTTTTATTTAAAAAAAAAAAAAAAAAAAAAAGAGGTGGGGCATCTTTTGAAAATTTCTTTGCAAGCTGTGCTTGAGGGAAGGTTGTCTCGCAGTGCAATGTCTGAGTTTGGTTTCTCTGCATTTGTGATGTTGTAAAAGGTTTTGAAAGTTGTACCAGTACCATGCATTTCAATTTAAATTTCTCACTGGCATGATTTCTTTTCATTGGTTTCCTATGCAAAGTTAAAATTGGATTTAGGAGATTTTAGAAATTTAGGATTTCAGTTTCATAATCAGTGTTTGTGTTCCAGGTAAACGCTATAATGTGGCTGATGTATCCGCTGCTCTCTGTATGAGTCTGGGACTCATCTGGTTTACGTTAGCTGACAGCAAAGTGGCCCCCAACTTCAACGTCACAGGTAATATCTCTTCGATCCAACAGCAAGTATCCACATCATGCTGTATTCTTAAGGTTAGACAGCAAAAATGTGGCTGTGTAGAGACTGTACAGCTCTATCTTTACAAAAAGAAAAAAAAAACTACAGCTACAGCCACAATCAGATGTGTTGTTTCATCAGAATAAAATTGAAAGTGTCAAGTAATTAATTTCTTCTTAGCTGTTAATACATTAAAAAAAATTCATTTAGTTAAGAGGACTCATTGAAAGTCTAATACTAGTATTTAGGTTTAATCTCTGCCTCATCATACATTTGTATTAGAATCTAAGATTTTTGATTGGCACTTTGTTATCGATCACAATATAATTTTACACTGCCTATAAATAATAATGAATAATAAAGGGGTTAATGTAGGTTAGTTTTATCACAAAACTCATCTCAGGGCATCGTGGTAGCCCAGTGGTCTTACAATACATTCAGTGATACTACTGTGTTACACTGACAGGTCTTCTGTCCTAGCCCATTCCAACCACTCATACCATGTATTTAGTTTATCAAGTTTTAATTTCCATGTCCTAAAAATGTGTGTATCTATATGTTTGTGTGGCATACAGGTGTGCTCCTCATCTCCTTGGCACTGTGTGCAGACGCCGCCATTGGAAATGTGCAGGAGAAAGCCATGAAACTCCATAATGGCTCGAACTCTGAAATGGTACCATATGTAATGTATATAATGTGCTTTGTATAATGTATATATAAGTACACACTTAAATATAGAAGTCAATTGAGTAGATGTGTGCATACAAATATCAGAGATAAATGCAGAATATAGAGCAGTGCTTGACTGTCATTAAAACCAGACCGTGTCCCATGTTGTGGTTGTGAGAATTGTGCTATTTGTTATAATGTTTGATGTCACTGACTGAATATATTTTGTTACATTGACAGGTGCTGTATTCGTACTCTATTGGTTTTGTCTACATACTAACTGGCCTGCTATGTGTGGGTGGGCTAGGGACAGCAGTGGCTTTCTGCTCAGAGGTGAATATAGCTTAACACAATAGCCCTACTTCATGTAGCCGCATACAGAGTCAGGGGTCATTTATGTATTCAATGCATTTTTCAGTTGCAAAACCCTTGGCATACTGGATCTCATGTCTCTTTTTCAGATATGCTGAATTATTTGTCATTTTATACATTATTATTATAATCGTATGCGTTACTGCTCCTGTGTAGGTAGTTTTTATAGTTTTTTTTTGTATAGTTTTTATAGTTATATATTCCTCTGCATCAGGAGGATGCAATGTTCAGTTATTTTTCTATATTAAGTTTGTTAATAACATTTTATTCTGTCCTCCCTACCAGCATCCTGTGAAGACATATGGCTACGCATTCTTCTTTTCTCTTACTGGTTATTTTGGCATCTCTTTCGTGCTGGCCTTGATTAAGCTGTTTGGTGCCCTGGTTGCAGTGACAGGTTAGAAGAACAGTTTGTCAAACTTTCTTTGTTATTCTCTTTTCTTCCCCTCTGTCTTTCCATGGTAAAAAAAGAAAAAATCATACCAAAAGAGTGGCATAGTTTTAAAAAGTTTGTACTGGTGCAGACAGAAAACTGTGTAAGAACTCACAATATTAAAAAAAAAAAAAAAAAAAAAAAAAATCCCACAACATTATTATATTGAATAAAAATATTTTTATTCCCCACCCAAAGATGCAAAGCATCTGTTTGAATACAGTAGCACACCTATGGCCCTGTTCAGACCTGGTATTAACATGCGTCTTCCGATCACAAGTGGTCAGCTATAAGTTTGTCAGTTCACACCTGGCTTTCAAAGCTGTCTCCACGTGCACTTGTGATTGGATTCCCCGCTTTATATGCAAATAAACAAGTATGCAGTGTTGTTTTTAGCCAATCCACATATGGGTCCGTTGCCAATGTGCTTGTATGTGTGTGAGTGAGAAAGAGTGAGAGAGAGAGCGAGCGGGGCTTGAAATAGTCAAATATTTTCTGTGGCAGGACTAATCAGACTGTGGCAAAGGAGTTAAGCAGGCAGTTCTTCAATGTGGCCAGGATGCATTTGCGTTCACACTACTAAAAGAATGTGGACACATGTGGGCCAGACCACCTCCGAATGTGGTCTGAGTCATCAGATCTCAAATGCGTCCTCAATGCGTCTTGGGTGTGTTCAGACCTGTACTTAGAGCTGTCCACTTGTAATCGGATCACCCAAGACGGATGTTAATAACAGGTTTGAACAGGGCCTCTGTGTAATATCACTAAAATGTAAAGATTCAGAACTGTACCATACATACCTTACAATAACTGAATTGAAGTGCAGGATATTTGATCTCATATATAACTGAAAACAAACAAGTTGAAAATAGAGGCCCCAAAGTACAACCAAACATGTTTGATTTGGACCTTGCCAGGACCACCACAGTGACTGCAAAGTGCAGACCGTAAAGAGTGCTGCTGTGGGGTTGCCTGAGTGCAAAAGGTGTAGGACAGATGACATTTAGAGATGACACTATCAGTGCATGTTTGTTTACCCAAATACTGAATGAAAGACTCCCAGTCTTGAGAAGCATGGCAGGAGAGGAACTTTCCTACACCACAACAATACCAAACATTGCAAAAATTATTAAAGTTATTAAAGAAGAAAAAGGTGAAAACTATGACCTGGCCAAGTATGTCCCCTAATTTGAATCCAATAGAAAACCTTTCAAGTATTTTAAAGCGGAACGTAGAGCAACAAAACCCCTCCAGCAAAGTACAGCTGAAACGAATAATTTGTGAAGAATGACAGAACATCTCTCCAAAGCTGCAAGACTGGTGTCATCTATGCCAAGAAAGACTGAAGCTATCATCACAAATAAAAGTAGACCTAGGGGGTACTGACATTTTTGCAGTTGGTTCTTAAATTTGAACATTTAAGTTTAATTTAATTAGTTATTGCTTACTGTATGACCCAGGTTAGAAAGTTACATCTGTTAAGCTTTTGTTTCATATTTGTAATTAAGTAAATAAACTCATACAGCTAGCACTGATGGTACCATGAATGTTTTACTCCTTTGCAGTGACCACCGGGAGAAAGGCCATGACTATTGTACTTTCCTTCATGTTCTTCACAAAACCTTTCACTTTTCAGTAAGTACTTGCACCTTTTGACTTTGATCAGTTTTCTTTTTGTTTAAAGTGAGTCTATAGTGTGACCACTGACCTCTCCTTTGACAAATAAAACTTGATTTGGCTTCCCTGTGCCTGGTTTTCATGTCCTCAGTCCATTTTCAGACTTTGCTGCTCTTTCTCCTTGTCCTTCACTCTCTTGCTCACCCTCTTAACTCCTCTGTGCTGTCAAAGAGGTCTTGTTTTTAGCTGTACCTCTCTTGCTGTTTCTCCATCGTGACTTTCGACATGCATCGTGACTTTCGACAAAAAACTTTTTTGTATCTTCATGGCCACCCCACTTCTCTCTCCAGCTCGTGTTTGCCCTCCACTGGACTCACGGCCCTTCATGTCTACAGTTTGCACTACCAAGAAAATACAGTATATGCATTGTCAAATTGTTACCTTTTTATAGGAAAACTTTATTGATCGACTGGTAAATTGAAAGCTTTGCCTTTTGGCTGTCTCTTGGGTCAACTGGGTTGAGATATGGTGGCTGGTCGTCTTGGTATCATTTGAGTTTTATAGATTCTGATTCTACTTAACAACTCCACTTCTTATCGATTCCCTGTTTAGATTTTTATTCTTTTAAGCATTAATAACAGTCACAACACACACATATAACTGCTAGTTGTTTCTTATTTTAGTGTTCTGGTGACAAACACATGCATCTCTTTGTCCCATATTTTACAAGTCAAGGGCATCACACAATATTCACCCAAGTAGAACACCTTGCCCAGACGTTAATATTAACAGTCAAATCAAGCAACGTACAAGAAGTAAATAATGTTCTATCACTCAATTAAATTGTTGCCAGAAGTTAATCCACTCACAGCAAAAAAAAACATGAGTGAATGTTAAACTGCACTTGTTGAACCAAAGATGAACTGACGCCTGGACCTATGCACAGTAGCTATGCACAGTAGCTGAGCTTTGGCACAGCAGCATGGCATCAAACAGTGCACAGTTTTTCAGTTGCTGTGCTGCTTTAAATTTTTGTTCTGATTTGATGTGCAATTAGGTTCAACTTGCAGATAATTAGTTTACCTACATACTCATACAATTTTGACCACTTGAGATGGCCCATCTTTCACATTGTTGTAACGTTAGCCCTGCATGCTAGCATGTTTTTTTTATGGAGTTAATTATATTGAGTAAATTTTTGCAATTATTGCAGCTGTCTAATGGCACACCAGGCTCTGCTGTCCCTCACCTGATGCTGTGCATGCTTGTATCAAAACAAATGGACACACTGATGCGTTGATGCATGACAAAGTCAAAGACTCTCTTAAAAACACTGCTCGCTAGCAGTATTGGTCAAAAACTGACCAATCTGATCCATGAGCATCTTACTGAGCCCTGCTCTTCTTCATACTGTAATACCAGTTATTACACTAACCTTAATTTGCGTTTCCCCACGTTCGCATTTTGGGGTCAACTTCATTTTCTTCATTTCTTTAACTAACCTATACATCCCTCCCTCCTCAGGTACATCTGGGGCGGCCTTCTGGTGCTATTCGGCATCTTCTTGAATGTTTACAGTAAAAACAAAGAGAAAATCAAGCTTCCTTCCATCAAAGACCTCAGGAGCCTGCTGCTGACAGGAAAGAAAGTCCGATTTCTCTCGCAAAATGTATAGGAGGCAGACTGTACGTCTGGTCAGATGTAGCGATGACCCCAATATCTCAGGGGATATGCTCAAGCATATGCCTGAGCTATGGGCCTTATCACCACCAACATTGAGCCAAGGATGTGTATACAAGGTATGCAGTCAGCCTCACAGACAGATAAACAACCATTGAACTACGATGGGTGATGGAGTCTCTATATCCTGTCTACCAGTACATCATTGGTGTAGAACTGACTGGAATTGCTCTGTAGCAAACCGAATGAACTGTACCTATTTTTAATAGGGGATCAATGACTAGTGGGCAATGGTAAAGCAATGCTTCGGAGCCCCACAGAAACATTTTCAACATGGAGGATAACACCAAGAACTTTTAAGACTCTGAAAAGGGAAGCCAGCACCTTAGCTAACCAAATCGCACAGTTTTGCACTGGAAATGGCTCATGTACTTAAACACTTCAGTGGTTGGAAAAAAACTGAAATTTTGGAAGGAAAGAGGCCAGAGAGACATGTTAATTTGTCATGTCTGAAATGAATGTTTGATCCCCATCCTAAAAGAAAATATATACTGAAAAAATGGCATATTTGTCTCTGCATGTGCCAGAAAGACCAAACAAAAATTAGATTTACATAATTGTCTTCATAAAAGTTGCTTTTTTTCATAGTTTATTGGTAATTTATAGCTGACTGTGCCCTCAATCATGGAAAACGTGTGATGGTGACATTCTGGAGAATATGATGACATTTGCTCAACTGTACATCAACGTCAACTACTGTTATTTGCTAACCATGTGTGTGGATGAAAGTACCACTCTTTTTACAATAAACAAACGTTTCTCTTAAAGTTCATCCCAGTATCCTGTGTGTTGTGTGTGCGTGTGTGTGTCTCGTCAGCCAGCCCTTATTCTTTCCCCTTGCACCGCTTGGGAGAAGAGTTGAAATGTTGCCAAACTGTGTGTTTATCCATTCAATGGCCCCAGGCATGTTTGATTAGGAGTCCAGAAAAAAAGATAGCACTGCTAGACAGAAAATAAACAGCAGTCTTCACTGTGCCTAGGCTATTTGGATCTAACCTGTGTATGTATGTTATTTTAAATATTACTGTACACTTGGTTTAAATGGGGGAAATGCAGTCCAACGCATTTGTAGTCATTTCCCAAGAGACCTGCACTATAACAAGTTTCTGTAGTTTTCAGTTTACATGTGATGTAAACAGCTCCGCGAGACAGCAATAATCGTGCAACACAACGAATCGATAATGAAATTCGTTGCCAACACTTAATCAATTTTTATCGATTCGTTGTTGCAGCCCTAATCACAATACATTCATTTTGAGCGTGACTTTTGAGTGGAAATTTGTCTTTGGTGACATTTGGCGTCATTTTCAATTCAGATGTTTGTTATCAGGCAGACAGAGGACGACCGAACATCTCTACAATCTAACTGTTACACAAATGATGGGAGTATAACAGTTATGCTGGACACCTGCCTTTCTCCGCACAATTTTATTGCAAGACCTTATGGACAGGATTTCCACACTCTTTCAGCCTTTGACTTCAGCAAGGTAACTACTCATTATTTTGCAACTGTGAGTCAATTTAGCACTATTTTTTATTTTTTTTAAACTTTAATTTTTATTTGGATTTTTTCATTTAAATACAATAATACACAAAAAAAACAAACAACAATAGAAAAACACTTCCATTAGTAGCTTATAGGTCCTTCCATTCAGTCACAATGCAACAATTCTGTCCTGTTCAGTGGTCATTACTATAATTACTAGTGGTATCACCCTCACCCCTTCTGTAATAATTCAATTTCTCCCATTTCCCTTCAAACTGTTCCTCCCCCATTCACAAGGTATGTGTGAACCTCTCCTTATCATATATCTCCTCCACAATACTCAGCCACTGTTCCCTAGTAGGTGGGTCTACCTTATCCCTAGCACAATTTTTTCATGTAATGTTACCTGTGTGTGTAACTTTAAGAGCACAGTGAGAGAGAAGTAGAGAGACGCACCTTCCTTGGCAGGTAATCTACTGTGCACAATATTATTAAAATAAACTATTTCCGAATGAAACTTGGATAAATTTTGTTATCTGGTGACATTTAGTTGATAACACTATTAGTCTGGTGTAGGAGTAACATAATTGAAAGAAAATTAAATCGGAATCACGTGTATGTGTGAGCGGTTGTAGGTGTGTTGGCGCGCTAATTAATGAAGTTTGCCACTTTTTTTTCTCTCGCTAGTTATCGTGAGGCCTGTGTACCAAATACTGGAGCAGTCAAAGATGAAATATGATTTTACAACAGGTAAGGCATTTAAACAGCACACCATTTTTGATAGAATCGTGTGTTTTCTGAGCTTCATTGTGGGACGGAAAGTTATATATATTTTGCTAGCCTGACTTGAGGTCTCGTTCCCGACTTGTGGAACCATAATAAATACCAATTGTTAAGTCTCACAGGTTATTTTATTCCACCATTTGGCTAATTTCTTTCAGGCTGAGTATTTCCAATTTAGTTATACTAAAGAAAATATCACCAGCTATTTTCTAACACTGAGTTGCACCACATTCTGTAATATAAATGTGCTAATCTTATTGCACCAGCTGATGGACATATTAGTTATGTTTATGGTAGTATTTGAGGGGTGACCTAATGTGTTATCTAATGTTATGTCAGTATTGTATTCCACATTCCACATTAGGTGCGTTTAAGTTATTTTGCTTTCTATGTTAAATGTTAAACCCTACCCTATCAGGTCAAATTCTGAGCACCGTTCACTTCATTTTCAGGAGAGTCCATTCTAGGAGTGAAGAAATAGTTGGTTAAAGGTGACCAAGTTTTTTATCCTTGGCTGGGGTAGTGTGTGATGTCTTTTACCAAATTTTTAGGATTTAAGGATAAATCCAGAGCAGAGTAAGTGTGCTTCCAAAATCCGGGTGCAGAAGAACAGGCAAGATGATCCAATGAAAGAATGAGTCCCTCAATCCACATGTGACATGGGTGGAAGAACAACCGACCAGCCAGGTGAGACTTCATTTAATTCATTTTTAAGGGTAGGCAAGTAGTAATTATGGTTAAGCTTAGAGTTAGTCTTGAGGAAATGAACGTAAGTCACTGTACTGTCCGCTGAAGCCATGGAGACACAAGTGTGTTTATGTGTGTGTGTTATGTACCATTGTACTATGCTAATGCACTAAATTTCTACATCAGCAACTAATTAGTGTGAATGTTGAGGTACTCTTTGTTCCACAGTCTGCTGGGGCAGCAGCATGTCTGACATGAACACAAAGAAACTGGACAAGCTGGTTAAAAAGGCTGAGTCTGTGCTTGGCAGGAGTCTGGACTCACTCAGGACTGTTGTGGAGAGACACATGCAATGTAAGATTGATGCCATTTTGGACAATACCAACCACCCTCTCCACAACATTCTGGCAGGACAGAAAAGCAGCTACAGGTGCAGCAAGAGAGGCTCAGGAGATACTTTGTTCCCACTGCCACCTCAACCAAAGGAAGTGGACTAATGTAATTATTATTGTTTATTTATTAATAACTTTTTATAATAATAATATATCAACAATGAGCTAATGGACACAGGAATTTCCCCTATAGGATAAATAAAGTATCTATCTATCTATCTATTGTTATTCAAAATCTCTACTCAGAAACATTTTAACTGACTTACTTTGTTCTTTTATCTGAGAACATTTTTACAGAGTGATTTACTTCTACTGTCTTTTCACTAATAGTAATGACGCCATTCACATGTTGACGTGCTGACGTCAGTTTGGTGTCTCATCTCTAGTCAGTTTCTGTTACTGGTAGAGTTTATTGCTGCTTTGTCTGAACACAGTTAATGTTGCTGTTTTCTTCATCACAGTGTCTAACTACCTGCTGTACATTCAAACTTAAACTAGTTTTGCTCCAGCACTCATAGCTCTCTGCTACTTTTAGCTACTTACACTAACTCAGCAGTTGTTTACATGCTGTTCAGATCTGCTAGTTACTTTAGCTTGGCAGTTAGCACTAGCTTCTCTCTCTCTCCCTCTCTCTCGCTCAGTGTAATGTTGTTGTAACTTTGTTGGATTAACCCTCAAAATAAAAAGCTCAACATGGTAAAATGGAATTATTGGCTCTGTTGTACAAAAATTACTGCCAAACACAGAAGAACAGACACTTTAAAAATAAGACTCCAAGGTAGGTACGGCGTAAAAGGTCATAAAAGTTCGATCTTAGAAGCTATTGTCTATATGGGGATATAGTGGTATAGCTTTCTTGCAGATCAACTTCTCTTAGGGCATGTACATGCGTGTATACATGTCTTGCTATGGTTGTAGTAAATTTGGGTTTGAAACCATCAGTGTGAGGTTATTTAGGCCTGTCGAGACAGCTACAAAAGGCTTTGTGAGGGTGGTCAGTGTCAGGTGTTGATGTGCTGATATTATGCACCGTTTTATATTAAATGGCAGGAGTTTGAGAGGTTCGCTGACCACTTTCTCCCATAGATTTGTATGAGCTATGTGTCTTCAACAGCCAGACTCTCTCTCATACACACAAACACACACACACACAAACGGACACAAAGAAAGGTAGACAGACTGACAGGCAGATAGACACAGTTTCATTCAGAAAACATTTGGCTGTTAATTTCAGTCTAACTGACTCCACATTACATATATTCTAATTGGTGGATTACCTTTGGAGCTCATTCTGATTGGTGAATTAGCTTACCCAGTGTTTTCCAGGTGCTACCTTTTTCAGAGATAAAGAAATGTAGGCAGCCAGACGGACGAACAGCATTGTCACCATTGCAACCTCTGCATGCAGGGAGGGGATACACAGCTAGGTCAAATTACCTGATTAGAGACTCCTTTGATATCTGGTGTTTATCATCCACTTTACTGACATTTTTATCAAAATCCCACTACAGACTGCTCCAACACTAAATACTGAAACTGATTTACACACCCCTAACTGTTTTCACTGGAAATATGTCTCAGTCCATTTGTAATCAGGAAGCATTTGGCAGTCAATTTCAGTTTGTCATTCTAACTGACACAGAAACACACATAAATACAGAGAAGCAGAGAGGTACACAGACAGGCAGATAGAGAGAGACATGCACACAAACACACACGGACAGAAAGCTCTTTACAAATTAGTACTCATAGAGGGAGATACCAGTTCAGACTGGGCAGAACAACAGTAAATACAGCAGCAGACATATTGAATGAACTTGCTCCACTGGTGGTATACTCGAGATCCTCCTTTTACTGTCTTTCGGTTGTTAACTACTCCTGCATACTTTGTGCTATATAAACCGTTCAACTATCAAAACGTTGAGCTTCTTTAGAAGATGTATCCTTTCCTTCAACTTTTTGATGTTATTCATCATTTTTGAAATAAGTGTTTTCTCTGCAATTTTTTACAGTGTAAGTGAATGGAGACGATGTTCAAATCTTTCAAAACTACATGAGCATACCCCAGTGTTCACAACACTTCCAGCCAATAAGCGGTTATTCAGCTTATTTATATCTTAAATTTAAGTTTCTATTATTTAGGATGAAGTTCATATTTACTAATACCAATGATTACTTCTTCACATTTTTAAGGCATTTTATTCCTACTTCCACCTATGGCGGTAAATAATTTGGCTTTCACTTGTTTCAACATGTTTCAGTTCTTAGTTTTTGCAGCTAATAGACTTCAGCTCCTCCAGTTTAACATTTTGGCATCTAATTTTCTAAAGCACTGTACTTCAGTTAATATGAGCTGCTTTTTCAACAGTTTTAGCATTGTGTCAGAAATCTCCTTCAGTTGTGACATTATAAGTTTTGCCTGTTGCTTCCAACAACAACTTAGCCCTTTTTCAACCATTTCATACCATTCAACCTCCAGCTTACAATTTCTGCTTTTAATCTTCAGCCATTGCCTGAGCTACTTGAACATTGTTTCAGCAATCTAATTTAGCTCTCGGCATTCACATGTATTTTCAGCAAAAATGCATTTTCTAGTATTTTATTATTTTTACTTCTTCCGCCTTTCCATGGTCTCTAACTACGCTATCCTACTTTTTCATACAGAAACCATTCGACTTTCAAAACGTTCGGCTTGTTCTGTAGATTATCGGATGTATACAACTTTTGTCTGCTATTTATAATTTTTTTAAATATTAAGCTTTTTCTGCAATTTTTTTGCCATTTAAATGAATGGAGAGACTGTTCAAATCCTTGAAAGCTTAAGCCTCTTTGATCTTCAACTTCTTCAGTATACTTTCAGCTACAGACTTCATTCAGACTTTTATTGAATTATCACAGTTTTAGTTCAATGCTTTTTTCAGATAACTTTTGAGTTAATAATGGGTGTCTATTGCACAGAATGTTCAGGGCTAGAGTGGATGACATCGCTACAGTGGGAGAAGCTCTACAATTTGTGTAACTTGTCCTTACAGCTACATATTTCGATCTTCACACATCATTTCTACCTACTTAGTAGACAAATTTGTCCTGTTTCATAAAAGTGACTACCTTAGCAGAGAACTGTCAGCCTCAATCTGATGGGAGTACCCTCCAACTGTCACATAGACTGCAATACAAATTCAGGAGCTGATTTCAGGAGAAAACCAGAACTAACCCTTTTTTGTAACTCGCTCCTATTTCCACATTTTTGGCTCTAGAAACACCAAAACCACATAGAGGTGTTCAGCAGAGTCTTGTGGCGCTGACCATGTAATGATTTTGCTGATATTATGTACCGTTTTGTATTAAATGGCAGGAGTTTGTGAGGTTCGTTGACCCCTTTCTCCCATAGATTTGTATGAGCTCTGTGCCAGCCAGACTCTCTCTCGTATACACACACACACACACACACACACACACACACACACACAAACCGGAGACACACACAAGCACACACAAATGGATAGATAGACAGGCAGATAGACACAGTTTCATTCAGGAAACATTTGGCTGTTAATTTTAGTTTGAAATCTAACTGATTCCACATTACATATATGCTAATCGGTGGACTACTTTTGGAGGTCATTCTGACTGGTGGAATACCTTTAATAAGTGTTTTCCAGGTGCTACCTTTTTCAGAGATAAAGAAAGGTAGGTAGACAGACAACAGCATTGTCACCATGGCAGCCTCTGAGTGCAGGGAGGGAACACACATCTAGGTCAAATTACCTGATTAGAAACTCCTCTGATATCTGTGGTGTTTATGAACCACTTCACTGACTTTTCTATCAAAATCCTGCTACAGACTGCTCCAACACTAAATGCATACAATGATTTACACACATCTAAACTGTTTTCACTGGAAATATGTTTCAGTCCAGTTTTAGACAGGAAGCATTCGGCACTTAATTTCAACTGACACAGAAACACACGTAAATACAGACAAGCAAAGAGGCACATGCACACAAACACACAGACAGAAAGCTTTTTGCAAGTTAGTACTCCTACAGGGAGACAACATGACAACAACATATTGCAGTTCTCAGGTTTTGCAGGTAATGGAGTTCAGCTCCTCCAGTCTAACATTTTGTCAGTCAAATTTTTCAACTATTTTATCATTGTGTTAGTAATATTCTTCAGGTGTGAAATTACAACTTTTGGTTGTACATGTCTTCTTTCTTTTTGTTTCACCCAATTTAGGCCATTTAGCTTTCAACTAACATGTTCATCTGTTTTTTACATGTTATGTATTTTGTACAGTTTTGTGCTTTTTGTTACACTTTCCATCAACAACTCAGGCCTTTTGCAACCATTCAGGACATTCAACCTCCAGCTTACAAATATTTCTTTTATTCTTCAGCTATTGCTTCAGCTACTTCAGCATTGCTTCAGCAATCTCACTCAGCTCTCACCATTCACACACATTTTCAGCAGGAAATGCCTTTTCTAGTTCCTTTTCAATCCTTTCATTACAGGGAAGAAGACTCTAGCCCAGGAGGATGATCACAGAAAGAATTATCCAGTTCAGGGAGAAGAATACAGTTCAGGAACAGTATATATATATATATATATATATATATATATATATATAGTCAGTCTTGGACTTTTTATTGCTTTAAATTCTTCAGTTTTTAGTTCATATTTCACTACCGCATTTTTATACCTTTCCACTTTTAACTGAACATTTAGTCACTTCCAATGTTAGGAATTTAATGTTTCATTTGTAAAAGTTGATTGAAAATATCTTGGGCAGTTTTCTACGCTGATGTTTATGTGTGTTTTTTCACACCTAATCAATGTTACTATGAGACATGTGGCTCAAATTAACTAAAATCCAGAAAATAAATGCAAAAATGTCTGTTAGAGTAGTCTAATATTTACCGTGATAAACAATACAGCACCCTATTACTGTGATGACAATTACAGTACTATAATTATTACTGTAATAAAAATTACAGTATTATATAGATACTGTGGTTACATTTACAGTTAGCATACTGTGGAATGTACTACAGCAACTTACTTGCTAATTGCTGCCAGCTAGTTACTGTACATTTTACAGTGTTCTTCTTACAATGTGTGCTTGTCCCATTTTATTCACTGTTTATCGTACTCATGTTTTCAAGGCCTGTTCAACAGCAGAGCTCTTCTGATGTTCAGCACTAGATATGGTGAAAATAGTATTGGTATCTCTAAGAGGGGGGTTTAAAATGGTTCCATGCTTTCATACAGCTTAATTTTACAGGTGAGACAGTTACCTGTGGTTCTGTGTTCCTAAATGTGTGAGCATCATTCTAAAGATCAAGGGTGTACAATAGGTGTACAATTATAATTATTGTCTTGAGGTTCAAGGTTGCCAAGTGATGAGAGACACTACTTTATAACTTTAGACTCAGAATTTTCCCTGCTGAAGTGACCTGGGGCAGGAATCCAGTGCTGATGCTCTCTCTGCTGACCATGCAGTTTGACACTCTATGGAGAGGCGGAGGTGTGGGTAAGAAGAGAATTGCAGTTCAAGTTATTACATTAAGCTGGTCCATTACTGAAAACCTGATCAGGGAAGTATTTAAGTAGGAATACATTGAGAATGTTTGAGTGAAGGTGTTTTGTCCTTGATGATAGTTTTGTGCGTAAGTGTGTGTAAATGTGTCAGTGCCATAGCATGGTGTGAAATGCCGGAGACTTGCCAGCTCAGCAGGAGACAGCTGAGTGTGACGCTCTCAGTGATCCTAATAGAGGCCCAGATATTACAGTCTTTCTTCTAGGCGGGAAACCTAATGCTGGCCCAATTAGTAATATGGTATTTCATCAAATTTGGCAGCTTGTGTCTGATGACAAATTGACAGAGATCCTCTTTCCTCCAGGGAACCTTTGGCAGTACAGCTGTACACACACAGAACTGCTAAGTTTCTTTTGCACAACAGATTGGGAGCATGTAACTCAATTGAAAACAGAAAAAGACTTTAGATATGTTCTTGTTTGGCTGCAGATTCAGGTTTCACACAAGCACAAAATCAAAATAGAAAAAGATTGTGTTTCTATGATATACAGCACCTTGATTAAATACAGTTTTTATATGATTGATGAACAGTGAAAGAGTCAATTATAGGCTGAGGTCATGTTGCACTCTTAAAACAATAGTTTGTCATTATATACACCTTTGATGAGCGAAGAACAGCACTGCCGCACTGCTATGGAAATGGCTGTTCTCTTCCAGCTCCTTGAAAGGTCAAAATGAGATGGCAAAACCCAGTTAACCCAAGGCAAAGTAGATCATTTGTCTTTTAGCACCAGGAGAGGACACGAAACAAAGCAGTCAGACCCTTTTAGAACGGCGAGGATTTGGCATTTTTCAAAGCCGCATAAGAGTTTACCATCCACTAGAGACAGCTTTTTTTTTTGTTTTACTTTTTTCTTTTTTTTTTAAATCATAAGTTTCTTTAGATGTTTCAATATATAGACTATGAAATGATAAAATGTGAATGTGTGGTATCCATGTATGATTAAGGAGTAACCTGTTTGATTATAGCAAAATGGGTTAAAATTAAACTCATAATCCCAGCAAATAGATTGCTATAAAATATGCCATCCACTTCATAGTTGATTAGTAGGTTGCTATGTGGTCCGACCTCAAATAGCAGGGATGGCTGACAGTCTGTTGAATATTAGTGCAATCCATTCTGTGGTGTCAGTAAGGCAGCTAGGTGAGGGGTAGGCTCTTTCTGAAAGACATGTACAAATACACTGGCTCTCTTTCACAAGGAGATACGCTCACATGAGCAAATATGGCTAAACTTGAATATTATCAGTTAAACAAGATGATATGGTTAAAAGCAAGACTTATTTTCTTGCCAAGAGTTAGATAAGAAGATCGATACCAATAGAATAAGTAAGAGGCTATAGCCAGCAGTTGGTTAGCTTAGCTTAGCATAAAGACTGGAAACTGGAAACAGCTAGCCTGGCTCTGTCCAACAAAATCAGTCTACCAGCTAACAAATTAACACATTAGCTACATATTGTTTGTTTAAAGGTGCTGTATGTGTTCCAAAGTAACATATGATTCTAAACTTGACCAGAGCAGAAGTTAAATCAGGACTTCTGTTCCAGAAGTGAGAAATCCTAACTGACATTTCGAGCCACGTTACCTTTTGAGAAACATCAAATGTTGTTTATTTATTTATTCTTTTAAAAAGCCTCCAATGAAAACCATTTACCATAAGTCCTAGATGTTTATAGGCTAAAAGTCATGGCTTGATAGAAAAAGTTAGTCCATTAGAGTTTGCAGCTATCATAGACATGTCTGTAATAACAGTAAGACACACAGGACAGAATGTTATTAGACAACAGAGATAACAAAACGCTGAAAAAAACTAGATTAGAAGATTTATGAGTTGAGTTGACATTAAAATCATCAAATGAAAATTCTTGTTGCAAGTGCTGTACTATATACAGTAAATACTGTATATGGTAGGGATGATAACTAGTAATCAACGATCAATGAATTGGTCATTAAGAATTTACTGGAACACATGAAATTGAATCTATCATCAGATAAAGATCTGAAATATAAACAACGTGTAGTCTCTTATTACATTATCAGTCAAATAGAATCAGTAGAGGTTGAGAAGTTTTGTACGGGACATTGCTCCATCCTTGGATACAAAGCAAACAGACTGGTGGAAAGTTAACGCAGGGAGTTTCCCTGGACTGGCAAAGCTGGCATGCCAGTACCTCTACATACCCGCTGGACTGATTGTGACCACGCTGCACTCCTGTCTGACACCCGTCCATGTCGACATGCCAATTTTCCTCAACAAACACAAGTAGGCAGAAATCGGGACACTGCGCATCTGAAATATTTTTAAATGTTATTGTTGCAGCATTACATTTAGTAGTTTGAGCATCGTTCTTATAAGACTATAAGTCAGCAGTGTAATCTGATATCTTTAATATGTCTATGCTTCTACAATTTATGTATGTAATATGCAGTGTTATTGAGGAAAATAAGGCTTCCATTGAGGAAAAAAAAACACAGTTGATGTTATATTTTAAAATAACGATTAATTGATTGATTATATTGATCGTTCATGTTACCAATGATCGGTTAAAGAATTTGTTTACAATTTGCAACCGTAATATGTATACTGTATATACCACTTAGTAGTATATACTGTATATTTATATATATATTTCAAAGTAAGAATATGCTTTGTTTTTTCAGAGGGATCAATGAAAGAAATGCTGAATGAGACTTTACATTGTGTTACAAAAGATAGTGGAACAGAGGCTGGTCCGGATGAAACGTCATGACTTCAGCTCTATATGATGACTCAAAGATAGAAAAATAGATAGATAGATAGATAGATAGATAGATAGATAGATAGATAGATAGATAGATAGATAGATAGATAGATAGATAGATAGATAGATACTAAATTTATCCTGTAGGGGAAATTCATGTGTCCATTAGCTCATTGTTGATATATTATTATTATAAAAAGTTATTAATAAATAAACAATAATAATTACATTAGTCCACTTCCTTTGGTTGAGGTGGCAGTGGGAACAAAGTATCTCCTGAGCCTCTCTTGCTGCCCCTGTAGCTGCTTCTCTGTCCTGCCAGAATGTTGTGGAGAAGGTGGTTGGTATTGTCCAAAATGGCATCCATCTTACATTGCATGTGTCTCTCCACAACAGTCCTGAGTGAGTCCAAACTCCTGCCAAGCACAGACTCAGCCTTTTTAACCAGCTTGTCCAGTTTCTTTGTGTTCATGTCAGACATGCTGCTGCCCCAGATGGCATCTGTGCTCAGGGACCAGTCCAGTTTACTATCCAGGTGCACACCTAGGTATTTATAAGTGTGCTTCACCTCAATGTCCTTCCCTCGAATGTTGACTGGCTGAAGGGTGGGCCCATAATATCCGAAAGTCAATGACCATCTCCTTGGTCTTGGAGGTGTTCAGAAGAAGGCAGTTCTTGTCGCTCCCTTCACTGAAGGCCATCGTCAGAGCCTTGTACTGCCCATTCCTGATATGCGTTCCTTAAAGTCAGGGTGAACAGGAACGGAGCCAGAACAGTCCCCTGAGGAGCCCCAGTGCTGCTCATCACCGTCCCTGAGACACAGTTACCCAGCCTGACGTACTGTGGTTGTCTTTTCAGGTTATCCACAATCCAGGATGTGAAGCAGGAATCCACCCCGTCCCTTCCAGCATCCCTTCCTTATGGATTGGGGGTTGGATGGTGTTAAATACACTTGAGAAATCAAAGAACATAATCCTCATGTAACTACCTGGCTTATCCAAGTAAGAATGGGCCCAGTGGAGCATGTAAAGGATGGCATCATCCACTCCAATATGTTCTTTGTAAGGCAACTGTACCTCAATAGTAGGTAACCCACCCATAACCCAGAAGGTGGAGAAGCAGCCGCTCCAGGTTCTTCATGATGTATGATGTGAGGGTTACCGGTCTGTAGTCATTTATCTCAGCCAGTTGTCCTACTTTAGGTATTGGAACATGACATGATGTTTTCCACAGGACCAGGTTCCTCCCTGTTTGAATGCTTAAGTTAAAAATCCTGTGGAGAGGCTCAGCCAGCTGGGCTGCACAGTCCTTTAACAACCTCGGATACACACCATCCGGGCCTGTTACCTTTCCAGGATGTAACCTCTTGAGCTCCATCCTCACTTCCCCCACTGTAAAGGACAGGGGACTTGACCCCAGTGTGGAGGGAGTTGCAGCTGCAGTGTCAGGTTGTGGAGGAGATGCTGTAGGAGAAGCTGCAGCTGAAGTAGTGGGAGAGAGAACAGGTGAGGCTGTGTCAAACCTGTTGAACACATTGGTCTTGGCTGGCTGTTCATGTCCTTATAGCCAGTGATGGTCCTCATCCCCTTCGACACCTCCCTGGTGTTGCTGTGCTGCAGCTTCCTCTCTATTTTCTTTTTGTAGTCCTCCTTCGCCTGCTTTAATCTCCTCTTCAGCTCATGTTGCACACACCTGAGCTTCTCCCTGTCTCCATCCCTGAAGGCCTCCTTTTTCTGGTTGAGGAGGGTCTTGATGTTACTGGTGACCCAGGGTTTGTTGTTTGGAAAGCAGTGTAAAGTTCTTGCTGGTATTACAGTGTCCATACAGAAGTTAATCATTCAACCATTCTATTAAAGTCAGGGTCCTTGCTTTTATCATTTTCATGTGACTCCAACAGGACATACCAAAACAGTCTTTTAGACACTCACTGGCCTCTGGGGTCCAGTTCCTGATTGAGCAGGTGGTTGCAGCCTTCCTCAGTACACAGGGTTTGTTAAAAGGCTGAAGAAATAACAGATTATGATCTGATCTGCCAAGTGGTAGTAGAGCTGAAGCAGTGTAGGCCTCCTTGACATTTGCATATAACAGATCCAGTGTCTTATTTTCCCTTGTGGGACAGTCAACATACTGAGTGAAGCCAGTCAGGTGAGAGGTGAGAGTGACATGGTTAAAATCCCCCGACAATGCAATAAATGCGTCAGGGTGCTGGGTCTGTACTCTCACAATAGTCTCGTGAATGACATCACACACGACGGCAGGCTCTGCTCGTGGTTGAATGTAAACAACAATGGCAACGATGTGTGAGAACTCCCTCGGTACATAGTACAGTCTAAGACCAACTGCCAACAGTTCAGTATGCCTACAGCAGTTTTTATCCTTCACTGTGATGTTACTGGGGTTGCACCATTTATTGTTCACAAGCAGAACCAGTCCTCCACCTTTATTCTTTCTGCTTGCTCCAGCATCTCTGTCTGCTCGTGCTGCAGTGAAGCTGGGTAAATCCACACAATGGTCGGGAGTGTTGTCATACGATTAAATGTAACTGTATTTAATGAGCAAAGATTCACTTCATATATTTTTATGGAATGCATCAATATGTTTTTAGTATTAAAAATGTTACAACAAATACAGCAGGGATGCCTCCTTTTGTTTTTCCCTTGTTAGTCTCATTATTCTGTCTTTCTTTGTCCCTTCTAACACTGTTCTTTTTTCATTCCTTCTATCACTTCTACTAACTCTCTTATGCTTCAAATCCCAAGGGTTTTGTCTGAACTTGGAAAATCTGCCTTTAGTTTTTGTGCACCAAACACAGGGAATTATCTGCAACACACTCTCAAGATCCACACCTGGACAATTCAAGACAATGTTCTCAAACCACTTCACCTCAGTGTGCAAAAGTTTTCATTGAGTATTGCCCCTTTCAATTTTAATTCTGTATTTGTGTGTATCTCAACATCATTGCAAATGAGGGAAACGTCAATGATCTCCGAGGCTTAAATAAATAAGAAAAAAAATGTTCTTCCTTCAGTCCATCTCTCCTCCTCTCCTTCCTTCCTTCACTCTCCACATCAGCCCCACCCCTCATCCCTTCCTCCTCCTACCTCAGACTCATTACACCCAACCCACCCATAACCCAGCCTCTGCGAGAAGCTCTCCTCATATAATATGATGGCCATCTGCTAGGCTGAGCCACGCTTCCCAAAAGCCCCGGGGCTAGATGTTTATCTGTCGTCCCCCTCTAAAACTCCTTTAAGGATGCAAAACATATCGGCAATCATTGCCACTACAATTAGCACAGGTGCTGTTGAGCTGTAAAGTGATCAGGAGAAATCGGAGGAAACATAATTGAAGTGGATTAGATCGGAGAGGTGGGAGGGAAAAAATGAAATAAAATTTGTCGAAGGTTGGACAGCAGCCCCTCTCTATATGTACTGCTGTTGAAATTTTCTGCGCTGTGGTTAAAACTGGTGCAGAGTAGTGCTGGAAGTCCTGGCAAGGATTTTTTTTTTTTTTTTTTTTTCTTTGTGGCGCCATTTCAGTGAATGTGGTCCTGTCAGTTTGATATATGGAGTTGGAGAGTGTGTTTGCACTGTATAACCAAGATCGGCTTTTTGTACATGTACCGCACAATTTCACGCAGTTTTTTCAAGTAGTGTGCATCTGTCTTCATAGGTGTGGTCTATGTGTACTGTGCCTGTGTCTTACCATAAAGAGTCACACATGACAAACATTCTTGTATTCAGCTTGTCAGGATCCACTTGACAACGTGGAAGCAAACATTTGTACACACACATGAAGATACATATAATACTGTACAGACGCAGACACCCTCACGCAGCACCATTTGGTAGCTCAAGCTCAAGCTACCAAAATGGTGTCACTCATAAAGAGAAATTCTTAATAATAAATATCCAGCCAATAATGAATGTGCTGCTGGCTGCAGTTGTCCTGGGGGCATAATATCTAATTTCCTCCCAATGTTTCATATCTACCTACTCCTGCATGTCGACACATCATTACACCATTATTACACCCCAATGCAGGTTCCTATCACTTTTATTTATTTTACAAATCAATATATAAATCAAAGCCTGGACAGATAAAATCCAATAAATTACAGAGTACTGGACAGATGCAGAATGTTAACTGTGTACCACGAAAGGAAACTCCCATGGGTGCTGTCTGGTGTGTGTTGTGTGCTCAAGGAAAATCTACTAAATGTCATACTAAATCACAGCTAACTCATGCAAGGCCTTATCTGAATAAGTCTTGTAAGATTTCTTGTATCTTTACTGGTTTTATCTTATTTTGTTATTTTTAAACTAACTATTTTAACTATACATATGTATTTATTTTGTGGATTTTTGTAATGCCAGAAGTGAAAAGGAAATGGAGCTATAACACAGCATTTCCACTTAATTTTTCTGGTAGTGAGGGATCCCATTTTGCATTCCTCCCCACCAGGCATTTGTTTAAATTGAACTGGGGGATGCAAAACAGAGTAGCAGCTCAGTGATGCTATGTACACCAGCCACAGTATGTGAGTCACCCCCTTCTATTCCATGCTCAGCCACATGGAAGAGTAGAAGGGTTAGTGGAATAAGGGGAAGGAATGGGGGCAAGAGAACAGAGAACCAGGTGAAATAGAGCATAGAGAACAGGGGAGGAGGCTCTGCAGTCTCATAAACTTGCAGCTGCCATGTTAAATCCTCACTGCAGACAAACGTAAGTGCAGGGGGCTAACCAGTCAGCTCGGGCATAGACCCATAACGTGAAGGGTGGGTTCAGAGGGCACACACACACACACACACTTAGAGCTATACCTGAGCATGGCAATCATCGCTATCAGCAGGGAATATGCTACCATCAGGCCTTATAACATCAGAGCCCACCTTGGCGCTGACATCACATGACATGCATATGTGCAGAGGCAGCATGAGGCAATGCTAGGCCAGGCAGCAGCAGGGGTTTGAAGGAGATTCCCACTGACAATGGTCCAGTGGGGGGAGTGGAGACCTCTGCTGCAAAGTGAAACAGCAGGCCTTCTTCACTACACACAGGGAGAGGAGCAGAGCCAAGAATAAGAGAATTAAACAATAAAAGTAATGTCAGTTTATGTTAGTGATAACAAGAGTGTTAAACAGCAGTCTGTCACAAAATAGTCACAATAAAGTATCACACAAGTATATTTTGTTTTAGCCATGTTACTAACATTGTTATGCAAAGACAGATATATGATTGCATAATTCTTAAAATATTATATAATATATTAATCATATTTGGCCATTGAAACTAATATAGGGAGTACAGTATTAGTTCATGGCATAGAGATTATGTTGGAGCTGCAAATAATTATTAAACTATTTCATTACTGATTAATCTGCTGATTATTAATCTGTTGATCTATAAAATGTCAGAAATATGACCATTAAAAATTCCCAAAACCCCCGGTCACGTCTTCAGATTCATGTTTTTGTTGCTTTTTTTTTTGGAAACAATTATTTAAACTATTAATGATTAATTTCCTGTTAAACAATTCATTAATTAAACAATCAATCTTTTCAACTATACACTATATAGTATGTGCATTGTTGCACGTGAAATTAACTTCTTTTCTCTCCAGAGCATCTCAATTTGAAAAAAAAGATCTCAGCTCTGCAAGTCTTATCCTGTGTGATTTGGCTCTTACAAGGTCAGATCTTCCTGTTTTGGCAGCATCCTAGTGCATGATCTGAGGATTAAGACACCTTAGTCATCAACACTTAACAATAAAAATGCATATAATAAAAAACAAGATAGTTTATCTTAATAAGGAGCTTCTCTTTTCATTCAGCCTTCTTCCAAAAACTTGAGTCAGAATTAGTATGAGTGAAATTGTGTTGTTCACAGACACTTTGGAGGGGGTTTTTGTTCCATGACATGAGTCTTTATAAGTAGAATTTCACCACAATAACTTTTGCTCTTTGACTCTACATTACTTTTGTGAGGGAATCTGGAATTTGTTTATATGCAACGAAGGGGTTTATAGAGCACTCTGCAGTGCTGTAAACACAAAAGAGAAGAACTGTGATAGTTGTGATGAATTGTGATTCTATATTTTCAGTCCAGAAGTTACAACTAATGATGCCTTTGTTCAGTTCTCCAGGTGTTACCTATATGCTACTGAGTGACACAACAATTTTTAACAAGAATATAACTATACAGTCACACTTGGCAGACTCGAAATTCCAATAGTTCATTTAAATATGATCATTTTAAAGATGCATACCTTTGCTCACCTGGTGTCTCACAGTGGTTCATTAAACCCTAAACCCCTGGCAATCCACCAGTTAAATGTTAAACTATAAGCCCTTCATTTTACAGTTTATTGTAATTTAATCCATATTTCAAAAGAGTCAGAAAAGGCAACACAAAATTTCTGATCAGCCATTCTACGCTTTGAAACAATTCCATACAATTGTTTAAATGCTTCACTGGGAACAATATCTGATTTACAAACAATAGCAAGGCAGGAAGCAGTTGTTCTAGTATGGAGATTATAGAGAATAAATAATCCAGTTGTCTGCAGTGCCCAATGCAAAGCAATTTAACGCATCAGTGGCAGCCACCTATTAATTTCCTGTAGAAGGAGAGAGGGGAGAGCCCAGGAGCACTGATTGGAGGCACATCACAGCCGCATCATGTATCACTTTGAAGCAAAACAAAAACACACACAAATAATTGCATAAATACATGTTCGTACCCACACAAAAGCAAACACATTCATATCATAGTTGTAATGTGCTCCCGTTTGCCACAAAGTCAGGGGCTACATGAGAGAGATGTGGAACTATATGCCTAATGATAGCGAATTAATAAAGAAACGCCTCAGATAGAGGGGCCCATATGTTACTCTTGTCTTTAGGGTGTGGCATCAATAATAGGTCCCTTAGGCAGACTGTCCTCACTTCTCCTTTACATTTGCCCGAAATCCCAGTCCACTTTAATTAGGTACATGGCTTCAGACCCCTCCCCTGCCTCCCAAATAACTGAAGAGGGTATGGCAACACCAATATTTCTGGCACTGATCCAAACAATACCGCTTTCACCATGGGGAAGGAAATGGGGAGACCACAGAACTGTAAATCCAGGGGTATTTGGACACGGTCCACCATCAGTCCCAAACGACCACTGTGGTGACAATAAGCATGCAGGGGCCTCGGCCAGAAAACCTCCAAAAATATGATCTTAAAACCATCATACCTGCTGAACTTCTTATTGTATTTTTACTGCAGAGTGTCTTCAGTTTCAGTGTAGAACATGGCCTCTGCTCACAACCCACAAGCCAAATCACTACTTCCCTCTCAGTGGTCGAGTGCCTAAAGCGTGTTTTTTTGATAAAAACTTATATTTACCTACAAACAAATTCAGTCTACCAGTGACAAACCAATTTCCCTGTCATGGACTCTCTGCCACTCTGCTAGCTATTCATTTGACCTGTCCCCAAGAATCAGTGTGTTTTGTTTGATGCATGGTTTTTCATTAACGCTATGGCCCATCATTACTTTCCTCTTATTATAGTCTGGGGCATATTCGAGACAGTTCAGAGGAGCAGTGGATGAGGGACAACACACAAACACACACACACACACACCTACACACACACACACACACACACACACACACACACAGAATCTTCCTTTTTCCCCAAAAGAAAAAAAATTCTTTTGGGGAAAAATTGTGCCCCACAGACATAATGTCTGTGTTTTCCTACAATTAATTAATGGGTCCCCAGCTAGTTAGTGGTAGGCAGCACTTGTTTCACCGTGACGAGTGCGAGAGGGCGAAAGGGGTTGGAGCCAGGCTCGCCTCGGTAGCTGCAGGCTTGTAGTTGTGAGCCACTGGATTTGGACTATTTTTAACAAAATCTTTTTATGGATAGATAAATCTGATTTTATGCACGAAGAGTCTCCTGGGTTTCAGTTAACTGGGGGTCATGCTGTAGATCTATCACAAATAAAGAGGGAAGAGGATAGAGAAAGAAAATGTTAGGGGAAAAGATAAAAAGAAAGAGAAAAGGAAGAGGAAAGCCTTTAATTAATACAGTCTATTTAAACATTTGTGAAATGCATTATCTGCATTGTTTTGTTTTGTTTTTTGTTTATTTTTTATGATGAAAAGCTACAGTAGCCCACTTGTCTGTTGTTTGTTTGTTTCTTTGGACAACTCATTAATAATGAAAAAAAGGCTCCTCTTTGCCTTTCCATAAATTGAGGAGTCAAATTAAATTTGTAATTGGGAGGTTGCCTGCCCTTTAAGTCCTTTGGATGCCTCTAGAAAACATTAGACTAACTGCAGAGATTTGATGGCAGAGGAGGGGGCTCATTTCTACAGGAGACTCTTTAAACTAATTTGATTTCTAAAACATGCAAGACGTCATTTTACCTCTGTACGGAGGAGGCAGATTTGGCTTTGAAATCTGAAACATTGTTTAATCACAGGCCACGAGGCATGGCAAGTTGCTACACCTGAGGAGACTCCCATAAAGAGTGTCAAGCATGCGGGATTAGAGATAGATAGAAAGATAGATAGAGAGAGAGAGAGAGAGAGAGAGGGAAAGGGCAAGAAAATCCATAACAGATTAAACAGTGCTTGGTCAAAACGCGCAGCATGATATGTGCGTCCATCACCTTAGTACTCTCTCTGTCTCTCTGCTGTGCATTTTTCTTCCCAGCCAGCCCGCTCTCTCATCATTAATCTACCCACAGGGTACTTCTTAAAGCGAAGTTGATCTCAGGTTGTACTCACTTACATTTGCACACACACACACACACATATACACTAGTTCCACTAAGCAAACTCCACCCCATTGCTGCCAAGACATTTCTCTCTCCATTCAATTCCCAGCGTGTGCAAGAATAGCAAAGCTTATAATATTCATCTGTTTTTTTTTCCCTCCGCATTGTGGGGGAATGAGTCAGTTCATCAGAGGATGGAATTACGCTTGTATGCTTTTGGCTGAAACGTGCACAAATGCTGCAAAGAGCCATTTTAGCCAAATACCTGAGCTAATACAGGGAGTTACAGTGTATGCAAATATACAAAATTGAAATTACGCTAATTGAGCAGGCATTCTGAATGGTATGTCATTACCTTTTATTATCTTGAGAACACAGATCATTTGAGGGTGTGGTCTCATTTCCTGTTTTATTTTGAAATACTCACTTGTATTTTTGTTTCAGTTCCTGCCATCATATCTTTCGCCCCTGTTATTTCCCCGTTGCCTTGTTCTTTGTTTTTGGATTTCCTCCTAGCCCCTACCTGGTAATGTTTGCTTGAATTGGACTGGCTGAGTATTTCACTGCATCCAAGTCTCTGTTCAATCCAGAAATATTACACCCTGAGGAGGTATCAAAGACAAAAAAAAACAGGGTAAAGGAGAGTGAATATTGAACTTCTTGCAGCAACTGTTTCAATTAAATCAATTAATCAATTAAAATGGTGACAATAATGTCAGTGTTGCGGTCGCACCTGTCAGGCTCACAAACAGAATGGCTCCCAATACATACCACAACGCGAGAAAAGGTTCAACGTCTTTAATACAAAAATTGTTCAGTACACAGGTGGTCAATCAGAATCAGACAAAAGTATCAAAATCGTCAGGCAAAACTCAGTGGTCAAACACAGGCAAAATCACACAAACACAAGGGACTACACGAGAAAATTTTGAAACGCTGGAACGGGGGTAAAGATGATCTGGCACAGAAGGGAAGGCGAACACACCCTATATAGACTAGCAGAGGGAGAGACAATGAGACACAGGTCAAAGACATTTGGACGGGGCAATCACACATGTGGGAAACTTGCCAGGACATGGGGAATGATACCAGATAAGACAGAGACTGTCAAAATAAAACAGGAAGTGACACAAACCAAAATAGATAGATAGATAAAAAAGACTAACTTGACAGACCCTGACTGTATCCCCCCCTATATGGCTCACTCCTGACAGCCCAGGATCCACCTGCTGACGACTCTGACTTCCTCTTGACGGTCCAGGATCCCAAGGATGTTCTCGATGAAAATCCCTGATGAGACTCGGATCAACGATGTTGCTAGCAGACACCTATGACCTCTCCTCCTGACCATATCCCTCCCAATCGACCAGGTCCTGGAACCCCTGGCCTGTACGACATGAACCAGCAGCAGTTTATACACAGTAAAAAAAAAGGGTCTGCCATCGATGAATCGGGGGGTGGTGGGGGTTTTGGGGCTGAGCCCATGGGACTCTCCTTCACCAGTTTGATCCAGCTGACATGGAAGTTTGGGTGCACTCTCATAGACCTAGAGTGTCTTGAGTCTCACAGCCACAGGAGTTGTAACTTTTGACACAGGGAATGGACTAATAAAACTAGGTGTCAACCTACGGGACTCGATCTGTAGAGGAAGATCCTTCGTGTACAGCCACATTTTTTGTCCCGAAAGATAGGTTGGAGCAGCCGTCCTTTTCCCTTTTTATAGGCATCTCAGCTCCACAGCAGAACCTGTCGGGCCTTCGCCCAAGCTCAACGGCCGCGCTGCACTATGGTGAGCGCGAAGGGAACACTCACTTCCTGCTCCAAGGCCGGTGGCTGATAACTGAAGACACACTTTAAAGGTGTCATTCCAGTATAAACACTCTGTAAGGTATTGTGTGTATACTCAATCCAAATTAGCATCTTACTCCACGAAGAGGGGTTCTGGGAGGTAAAACAGTGCAGTGTGCAGCCAATGTTAAATTGGCGGTTACTTTCAGAAGCTGACAGAGAGCTTTCCAGAATTGCACCACGAACTGTGGCCCCGGTCGGACAACACATTCCTAGGAATGCCGTGAACTCGACATACATGAGTCAACAGAACCTCTGCCATTTCTTTGGCAGAGGGAAGCTTAGACAATGGAATAAATCGTACCATTTAAGAAAATCTGTCTACCACTGTAAGAACGGTGGTGTTACTGTCAGACAAAGGCAGGCCAATGACAAAGTCTAGTGAGATGTCCAACCAGGGGTGCTGAGGCACAGGCAGCGGGCGCAGAAAACCAAAACTAGGAGCACAGGAGGTCTTGTTCTGGGAGCAAACATTGCAGGCAGCAATGTGACATCCTTCTTCATCAAAGACCACCAGAACCTCTCCTTAATCCTAAAACGGGTCCTGCAAATTGACAAGAAAACCATCTAAAACAGATTAACTTGACAGACCCTGACAACAGCTTGTTTCCAACCTAAAATGGCCAAAAAATAATTAGTAATTAACAGAGAATAATTGTAGACATTATAATAGTTTAATGGTGGTTATTTGGGTCAGCTGTGGCTCAGGAGGTAGAGTGGGTCACCCCTACTAAACGAAGGTCAGTAGTTCGATTCCCAGCTCTTCCATCCCGCATTTCGAAATGTCCTTGGGCAAGATCCTGAATTCCATATTGCCCCTGATGTATCATCCTTGTTTGAATGTATGTGTATGGTAGAAAAATTTGTATATGTGTAGGAAAAAGTGCTACAATAATTTGTGTGTGAATGTGGCTTTCATTGTAAAACACTTTGAGAAGTTGTTAAAACTAGAAATGTGCTATACAAGTGCAGTTTATTCAAAAATGTATCGAGAAGTAGCCTATTAATGATGTGGCCACCTCATACTGTCTCATAAGACATTGGTCCCCGGTAATGATAGAGAACATTTGTAGCTTTTAATAATAAAAATAATCTGCATTGATATTTATTTAGGCTTCAGGTACAAGCAAGTAAACAAAGTGGTGGGTGTGTAAGGATGCATTTTTGAAACAAAAACAATGAACTCTCCTTTTGTTTGTCATGTCTGCTTATTGAAATCTATCCCTCTTCACTGATTTTCCCACCTCTCTTTTCTGGCTCTTCCATCCACTTTTGCTCTCTACTCTTTCCACCCCCATCTCTCTGCCGTGCTCTCATCATGCCCTCTTCCTCTACAGCCCTCTCTAATATGAAGCTTGTTGTCTCTGGTTCCAAGGTGCTCTATGTGGCAGCAATGCTTGCAAGGTCTGCATTAAGAATGCCCAGAGAGCCTACCTGACTAATTAGAGACCCAGCCTCAATGAGTCTCGATGAGTGCTCTCTCTCTCTTTTGAGACTTAGCTCCCTCATACATACAACATACACACTCTCTCTCCCCCTCCATAAACATGTGTATCTGGGCCCAGAAATTACTTAATATGATATATTAACATATTTCTGGCAGGAACAGCAGGAGGAGGGTGCTCGTTGGAGACAAATTATCCAAATTAATTTCTAATTTAAATCCTGTGGTTTTTATTATAAGCTGTGGGCGCCCTTGGTACCAGAGACACAGTGAAGAAGAGGGAATAAAGGCAGATAGACAGAGAAGAGTGAAGTCAAGGATGGAAGGCGGAATAGGAGGATGCTTTAATAACCTAGGCTGGTTTATGCCCACAAACCAAATGAATAAACGGAGGGGGATATGAAGACACAGAAAGGATTTAACTGTACATGGCTGGCTGAACTCGGCCCACCTTAATTCAGCCATGAGAGAACATCCCCAGAGAGGAAGAAGAGCAGAGGAAAATCAAAATGGGTACAAAAGTTCGAGGCATACTTTTATCTCCCCTTTGCCCTAATTAGTGGCCTCGCATCCCCACTAAGCCTGAGAGGGAGGAGAAGCCAGCGGCCACGACCATGGGTTAGTCTTTGAGAAATTGTTGGGAATCTGCATGCAACAGCCCTAGGTACTCATGGGAAATGTAGGCCCAAAAGTATGTCTGCATGAAATGGTACTGGAGTTCTTCAGATGCTCAAAATGACCAATTAGGCCGCCTTATTTTGGTCAGAGATAATACAGGAATTGGACAACATCCTCTGTTGATTAATTCATGCCTAATACTGAGGCTTAGCTGCAAATCATCCTTTCAAGGGCTTATCAGATACATACAGGCATGAATTGTAATTTACTGATTTGTATAGTAATTCTCTCTAAATCTGTTAAATGTGCATATTGTATTGTGTAACATATAGGAAAACAGTAATAATACACTGGAAATCAAGTTAAAATGGAAAACTGACAACAGAGCTGGGATGCCTCCACAGAAGGTATTATTAACCATTGTGTGATATCGTTCTGAGTCTGCATCCTTCACTTTCATATAAGTGCCAGTATGCATTTGGTCTAGTGTGTTCAATCTCAGTAAAGTTATCCTATTTTTAAAGTGGCCAGTTTGGTTCTAATATTGGAAGTGTTTTGGGCCCTTGCAGTGCATTTGCCCTTGTTAGCCACCATACACTTTACAAATTTACACAATATAAATCTAGATTGAAATTACACTACAACATGATTTTGTTTGTCAAACTCATAAAAATGTTTCTCTAACTGGTTATCACACCATGTTTCTGAAAGCCAACTGTGAAAACACAAATGTTTCCCCTTTAAAGAAGAAATTAGAAGACAGCTTTGTTTATTGTACAGTAAAAACAGACACTTAAGTAGTGGTTACATCCGTATGTAAATAGCAACTATAGCAAGTCATTAAATTTCTTGTTAAGTTGCATTATCCACTGACGCACTGTGTGTCAGGCATTGTCTTGTAACTGCATGTTTAATCATCAATCTACCCAGCAGCCAACAGCTTTTTTCATCTAATATCAAATAATAGCACAGCTCACTGTATAATGAGCAAACACCCGCTTCTGACATGCACACACACCCTCACTGCTACACCCTCCAAACATAGTGCAGCAGAGCAGTGGACATGGACATGTGGCTGCTATTTAGGCTCTTGGGGACAAGGAGCTTTGTGGCGCTTGTGTTTCAGCTGGCTTTTTGCTGCAACTCTCAGCTCGCGGAGAGACACAGCACTGTAATTAAGGACAGAGGGAGGAGGATGTTCATTAGATGTAGTGTTCTCATTAGTATAAGTTCCACCCAGAGGTGGTGCTGAGCAACGGACACCTAATGAGACGCATATTGTAATCAAAGCGGGGAACCAACAACTGCCCAAGTACAGACAAGGGCCCTTAAATTGGAATGTGTGGAAAGACTTCTGGTACATAGTCTACTGTTCTGTAGGGTTTATAATTTGTACCTTTACATGGAACTATTCATGTAGCAGGTACAATGACACATTTTATGACTATATTCACTCCTTACAAAATTGACAAAAAAATTTGTAAAATGTGTATAAGCACATCCAAATTGTGTTATTTGATGAGCTGTCAGAAAAAAAGTGAGCACAATAGACGATTCAATTCTACTTTGTAACTTTGTGTTTTCTTTTTCCCTCCAATCTATTCATTTAGTCCTCAGATGATAAGCGCTGCTTGTATGCCAGGCTACAAATCACTGTTACATAGGCCACTGTAAGCAGCCAGCCAACCATACAGACACTGCAAGGCTCACCTGCCCTATGGCTAAAGACGATTATAGCTACTATATCCCCCACCCCACCCCCCAACACACACACACACACAAAGAGACAAACTGTCTCACAGCATGCTTCATGCCACAAGTCCTGTACAGGTAATCTCACTTAATCATCTCAGAGGTCACCACGGAGCAAGGTGGGGCAGTAATTGCTGTGCTGAGCAGCAAAAACTGAAGAAATGGGGAGAAGAGGGAGGCAGAGATGAATAGAGGAAAGAAAGAGAGGGAGGATAAGAGAACAGAATGGAGATGGAGAGAAAGGGGGGGTTTGTGTGTGTGCTTGTGCATGTTTGCTAGAGGGCATTCCGAGACAAAGCATACCGGTGCTGCAAGGACAACTGTCAGCCCTGATGTTCAGACAGGGAATACTCCACATGAAGTAAGTCCTCCCAGAAAGTCTTTCAGTGGAAAATATTATAGTTACAAAAATAAAATTACAAAGTTATTCTTTATCCAACCAGTGCTCTGTTTACTTTATGTTTTTACAAGTGCAGTTAAACACCATGAAGAAAGAAAGAAAGAAAGAAAGAAAGAAAGAAAGAAAGAAAGAAAGAAAGAAAGAAAGAAAGAAAGAAAGAAATGCAGCAAGAGGGTAGAGTAATGTGAAAGATGTCAGGATTTGCGAGGTAAGTTGGACCCAAATGCAGTCAACTCTTGGGAAACGGTGCAGGCAGGTTTATTTACAAAATGTGAACGGGATATGAACAGACATGATCAAAATGTGAACGTGACATGAACAGACATGAACAAACCCTGAACTAAACAGACGAACCGACACAGACAAAGGGGAGCACAAGGACTATATAGACAAGGGAGGCAAGGGTGATTGAACACAGGTGAAACACATTAGGGCGGGGCAGACAATCACCACACAGAAACAGGACCATGACAAGAAGCAACACACAGACACACAAGGAAACCAATACAAAATAAAACAGGAAGTGTAAAAACTCCAAAACAAAACTAACAAAAAGTGTCTGCCATGGCAAACCATGACAAAAGAATAAGAATGGAGGGAGGAGAGTAACAGCCTCTCTTTCCCCAGGGGCTAACAGGGGCTCACCTCCCTTTGCCTCTGACAGTCAACCAAACAGGTACATACTGAGATGATTTAAGATGATAATATCCTCCAGTTTGGCAGATGGATGATGTCTCTCCCGTGGCTGCTGATGCTTAATGAATGAAACATTGGTAAACACTACCAACATCATGATTAGAGAGCCCCCTTGCTGATAGCAGGTGGAGAGAAGTGAAAAAAAAGTTTGCAAATGTGTATTCAGCACCATCTCAACCCAAAGATACACATACACCACCTTCACCTCCCTCTTATCACTCTGACTGGATTGTCCAATTCTTTTATTCCTGCTCATCACTTTTGAATAAAAGATGAAAGAGAAGAAAGGGGACTCACGAGACAAATATATTTCTGTGTGTATGCGCCATTGTAAGAATGTGATTTCTTTTTTGTCCTCTGGCTCTGTTGCCAATAGATTAAATAGTACTTTGTACAGCAAGGTGTGCCACCTGCAGATATGCACAATCCATACAATGTGGCTATATTCATACAGTAGATAGGCATTGAGATAAAGCTCTTCAGATGCTGGATGACAAAAGGCATGGGCTCACAAAAATACACGTCGCTGCCGGCAGCCGAGTAACATTTTACTAGTTTTGGTGTTTCCTGACACCAGACGTTTTCCACTTCAATATGCAGGTCATGGACGTAATATTTACTGAACAGAGATGTCCTGTTGTACTCTTTGTTGCTATAGATGATTTGGGCTTGAGAAGTTTTTCATTTCAAAAAAATGTTGTGTTACTCAGTTTTAGATATTAGTTACTTAGTTTTACAGTTTGTTTTCAGAATGTCCACACCGGTAAGAGAATGAGGTGGTGCACACAAGCATTGGGTGCACTGACCCTTGGGAGGAAATAACATTGTTAATATTTTTAGAGACCCCCCCAAAATCTGACAAATCATGTTTTCAGGAGAGCCCATATGTCTCGTTAAAGGGAGCCCAGCTCCTCTGGCTCCCCCATACCTCGCACCCTGCTTTTGTTGAACTGGCAACATGCAAAGGTACTCTAATGGAGTCCCAGAATAAAAATATAGAGCTTGAAATGAGAATTATAGGTGCCCTTTATGGGGTAGTGGATGCACCAAAGATTGCTGCAACCCATGTGCAAGAAGTTGAAGAAACCTGAAAAAGTATTCTTTTGCATTACCAAGCCATTCAGGCAGTGGTGTGCCGTCAGGGCAAGCAGTGCTTGCCCAGTTAAAGCTAAAAATAGACATTAATTAGAAAAAAATAGACATCAATTAGAACGATACTGAAGTAAAAGCGATATCTCTCCTCACATCTCAAGCAGCTTTCTGTCCCATTAAGGATCCGATATTGCCTGTTTGCAGCAATCATATAATTTACTGCCCTTTGATAAGGGCAGCAGGCAATTGTACATAAATACATACATTGCATAAATATGTAATAGTAAGTTTGAGACAGAATATTGTTACACAAGTAGCACAGCTCCTTTCGGGAATAGCTCAGTATGTAGGTTGTCTTTGTAGCATGTGAGAGTGGGAGAGTTGTACAATATATATAAAATAAGTTATGTTTTTTTTTACAGAGTGACAGCATTCATTTATATCATATTGTATAATATTATATATTTTATATTTTATGTATATATTGTATGTATGTATTATATATTATATATATTTTTATATTGCTCCATCACTATTGGGCTGGGTTTTTCCGTATTTGGTACACCTTTAATGTTACTCACATGCACAAATATACAGCAGCCTCAATGCCTCCTCTACACAGACACACAGAAGACCAGACTATAAACCACAACCTGGCTGGGTGTGCAACAAGGTCAGCAGAAACAGCAGTTTACTGTCACCAAGGGGAAATGCCAGAGTGATGTTGTTGGCTAACAATAATAAATAGGACAAAAGTCAGTCAGAGTGGATACAACTAAAGGAAGTGCTCACTCACCTATTTCTAATCTTAGACATGTCTTTGGTGGAAACGGAGCGACACACAAGGACACACAAACAGGTCAGATTCTATCTTTGACTCTGGAAGGGTCGATAAAAACAAACAAGGGCAGAGAGAAGACTTGAAAGTGGTGAAACAAAAAAAAAACCTTTTATTCCCATTTTGATATTACAAGGTAATAGATATTACAGATATTTGATTTTGATAAAAACAAGGATGATGAGTGTAGAGCAAGAGTGTCAGTGATTTTGCAGAAACTGTCAACAATGAGTGAAAGGTCCCAGCATACACCTAATATGTCAATATTTATGGATGTACAGAGCTCACTCCTTATGCCCAAAATGTCAGCAGACATATTTAGTCAAACATACACTAATGTGAAAGTCACAATTACAGCTGAATTACAATCCATTAATAACATCAAAGATGAAAGATACATTTCAGGTGAACATTGATGGTTACTATTATGTTCACATGTATAACACAGTGTGACTTCAGAGTCATATTAAGTTCACTGGACTAAATTATGCAAAGCTGAATTTACCCATTTATATGACTCTTTTTATGGCTGATTCAAAGCTGCCTAGCTAATCAACGGTCTATTACAAAGCTTCTCCATGGCGGCAGTTTGATTGGCTTCAATTTACATAATGGTGGAATGCTGAGAAAGTGAGGCCTCAACTGCTTCCCATTCCTCAGCCGAGCCAATTAGATAGGTTTATGGATTTGAAACATGTGAAAAGCGCAGATTTTATTTATTTTATTATTCATTCAATGGTCTATTGCACCCGGGAACAAGCAAGTTGTTGGTCTGTGACAATCATGAGGGGAACATTTCTGTCATCCTGGACTACGCTCAGTGCTGGAATCCAATTTGTGTTGGAATGACAAAATAGTTTAATCTACAGGTGTAGACCTCTGGAAGTGACACTAATACACACATGCACACACATCCACAAAAGCAGGGACTTGTGCACACACAAGATCAATATGGTAACTTATGTCACCTATACTATTAGGGTATTTAAATTACCAACCTTACACTAAAACAAGTGAATAAAAGCTAATAAGGACTAAAGTCTGGTAGTATTCCCTCTTACATTAAATTAATCAATTGGTAGCTATATACTCTTTTTTCCATCCTATTGATATAGCTATAGTGATGTTATCATCTGCTACTATATCATTAATAAGAGTTAATAAGAGCTCTGTGAGGCTGTGCTCAGGTACAGTGCTGCTTTGAGGTAAATGCTGATAGAGCATGCGGCTCATAATGACAATGCTAAAATACTGATTTTAAGCAGGTATTATTGTCATTATCAGTATGCTAAAATTTGTAGTGAAACTGAGCATGATGTCCTTAGTTTTGTCATTAGTTTTTTCTGGTATTTAATCACATGCCTAAGTATTGGATAAAGATGAAGGCATTTGATGAAGGCATTTGATGAAAAGTTTAGAGATCAACAAATTATTAAATTTCATTCTGCTGGGAATATAATTGTTCCAAATTTAGTGCCATTCAACGCAATAGATGCTGAGATATTTCACAGGGCAACTGAAAAATATGACCTGCTTGTGACATTAGAGTAAAAGTCAGAGGATCAGAAAAGTCATTAGGATGCATCCTCTGGGCACTATGAATGTCTGTACCAGTAATCATGGCAATCGATCCAATAGTTGTAAAGATATTTCTGTCTGGACCAGAATGGTGTACCAACTGACATAAATATCTCTATGCTAGTGACATGGCTAAATAGATTTTGTTCTTAAAAAAACCCTTTCACAGTATGGGTTTAAGTGGACACTTACAATGCACATTTATATGGGCTACTATATGGGCCACTTACATATATCATTATTCAGTGCATGTGTGAAATAAAATAAAAGACTTGAAATCTTACACTGCTGCTCAACTTTCAGAGGAAAATTTTGCAGATAAAGCTGTTTTAGCAACCAGAAACCACAAAGAGGGGTCTAAAAACAGGTTATATTATGCCACTTACACCTTTGTAATATGTCCTTTTCAATTACATAGCTATTGAGAAAAATGAGATGGTGCAGTTGTTTTGTTACAGAGAACATAAAATAATTTGTGTGTGGGTGTGTGTGGATTGTGTGTGGGTACGTCAGGGTGGGGGTAGTTCATGGGGAGCCCACTATACTTGAGGGGTCTGACAGCTTTGTGGGGATCAAAATGCTGGACCCCACAAATGTAAGCGACCTGTTCAGGGTTGGTTTTAGGATCAGGGCAAGGGGCTATGGAATGCATTATGTCAAAGAATAGTCCCCACAAATATAGTAAAACAAGTGTGCGTGTGTGTGTGTGTGTGCCTGTTTGTAGGTGTGTGTGAGACTAGCTGCCAGAGGCACCCCAGCAGGAATCTCTGCAGTCAAATGATTTCACATTCCCTTTTCTCCTTGTGCTGCCATTTACAAAGAGCAGCATCAGAGGACGGTCATACATGCCTAGAACACATGCACACACACATTCATTTACATACACAAACCCAACTTACACACCCATAAGTGTCATGGGCAAAAGATACACACAGGGAGGCACACACATACCAGCACAGTTGTCTTTGATCGTACTGTTTGAGGGCTTGTGGCAATCAGTCCAAAGTTTCATAAATAAACAAATTAAGCTATGTCCAGACTTAGATTTAAAACTAAATAATAGTAAATATGGTAAGTTTGATCATCTCTCAAAAGTCATGATTGTTGGCTTCCTCATTCAACATGAGCATCCAATATGTGAGCCTATGAAGCTTTTTATCTCTTTGTAACACTGTCTATTTAAATTGTTTAATCTCTGCCATTAGAATATCTGCATTTCACCACACCAAGCACACACATGCACACACAGCATCAAAGAGCACTTCTTCTTTGGTCTCTGTCTTATGAGCAAGCCTGAAAGTCAAGTGGTGAAGGATATTAAAACAGAAGAGGAAGAGCAAGAAGATCAAAATTACCAGAGCAGCAAAGATGGGGGCGCAAAGCCTCAGTGTGTTTCCCTCTTTCTCCCCTTTCACGCTTCCTCTCTCATCTGATGCCACAGGAAGCCTGGCCCAGGTAACTGCACTTTTTAATGATGCCATTAGCCTAATGCCTTCTTGTGGTTGTCAGTCTGTCTCACATTATCCCTCATCCTGCCTGTCTTACTGTATCACCCCCACCCCTTGACTCCAGCACACCAAAGAGCCTTGCCTGAAACATTGCTGCAGCGGCCCATTAGGAGCATCCTCCACAAGATTAGTGGGAAACACCTTGTAAAAGAAAGGGATGAAACAACAACTAGCAACAACAAAATCAGCGCAGAAGAGGACATTGATGGGCATATCTTTTATCTTGCGTCTTTCCCAGCTTCCCCTTTCTGCTGATCCAGGAGTTTCCACCAGGGCACAAATTGCGATGAGGGAGGAAGTCGAAGGGGAAACTGTTAAGCCATGAGTTGACAGCTCACATTCAAGCTCTCTGGGTTGCTTTCTCTTAGTCTCTTTTTCTATCAATGAACTGAACCTATCCTTGTCAATCTCCTCTGTGCCCTCACACTTTCTCTCACTTTCTCTCCATCTATCTGTTTTCTTTTAACTTAATTTGAATTTCATTTCCTTCCTCAGTGTGATACCTGCCAGATCTTTTTTGATGGATTGTCTGCCTACAAATGCAGTTATGAGACATAATAATAGTAATAATAATAATAATAATAATAACAATAATAATAATAATAACTTTATTATATGGCACCTTTTAAAACATATCGTCCATCCAAATATTGCCACTGAAGCATGTTCACCTTTTCTTCATTGCAACATTAGTATCACGTGGATCTGTCAAAATGGAGGGACACGAAAGGCCACCTGATGTGAAGTCGTTGAGGAAGCAGGTGTTATCAGGCAAGTGTTCAAGTCTGTTTGTTTCCACCATAACCAAACAAACAATGGTAGTGTGCAACTATACAGACTTAAAAACATGCGCACTCACTCATCTCTACTATAAACACACACATACACATCTTTCATCTGCACCACACACGCAACCACACATCTGCAGCACACATATCCCAAAAGAGGCTTTTATGACAGGGCCGGGTGACATGAAGTCGGCTGGATGAATAGTTTGATAGCCTCGGGCGAGCAGGGGGATAGGATAGGCCATAAATAGGATTGAAGTTTAAATGGAATAATGCGGTCTGGAAAAGAGCTAGGGACTGGAGTGGGGGCAAACCCAGAGGTAACATAGAGGTGACAAGTTCGCCTGGAGAGCAACTGAGGCAATAATAGGACTTATTTTTTTGACTGCATGGAAGAGAGAGGTGTTTGAGACAAAGTTAGAATATGATACAATGGCTCAGGAAGGAGTGCAGATGAGTAGTGTTGTTTTAATTCTGGCAAACAACAGAAACTAGCACATTTGATCGTCTCCAGAAGGAGCTTTTCCGCTTACTTAGGGTTTAAAGGTTTATAGTGGTGGGATTACTATAAAACATGGCTGAGAACTGATGAGTGGACAGCCTGGTGTTCAAGTATGAAGGTGATCACAGTGTGTCCACATTGAGAATAGAGCACTGTCACTTCACAGCCTTAAAGCTGAAGTCATAAGCAGGGAGAAGATTAATATTCAACAAGAAGGCCATTCCTAGGGTGCTTGTGTAACATTTATGTGCATTAAACACAACTGAATATCACCTATGACAGTGTTAGGTGTGGTATATGCTTGTTACATGCCTTCCATTACCACATGCACAAGGGATATTGGGAAAAGAGAAGAAAACTAACAATGGGTGCAGTGTAGCTAGGTATGTGATAAAAAACAAAACAATACAACACACAATACTGAGTAAATGAACATGGATTATAGTCACCTTTAAAAATTGCTTCACTAAAATCATCATCTTTGGCTGATAATAGATTTCTTTGCATATAATGCTAAAGTGGGAGCTGGGATTTGGGGAATCTTGGGTATTGTCTTTTGCATGACTTCAGGAACTAAAACCAAAATTAATTGCAATTTCAATTTTCTGCAGTCTGACTTGCAACAAACAATTTAATGTAATGTTTGGTCCTCGACCTTCATCAGGCAAACCATTGCCACTCATCCTATGCACCTGCTTCACAAATGTGTGAGATTTTCTCCTGCTTTGCAACACCAATGAGAAGAACTCCAAGACACTGTCTCACTTACTGCTGCTATTTTATTTGATTGCAAAATTTTGGTATGTGATGCAGTATGACAACACTTCACATGGAGTTGCCTCAATCCTTCAATCAGAGTATTACATTGGTTTGACTGATGATCCCCTTGAATTTACTCAAAGTGGCACCAGTCATAAAATAGCACTAAAAAGGTTATAATAATTTCAATTACCCAGATTTATGGACATGAACCTTTTCATGTAATCTCACTTATCTATCTTTTCCCCTTCTCTTTCCTTTGCTCTGCAACTTACGTAGATAAATAACAAGTATAAAGATTATTATGGATGCTCCCCCAACAACTGCTGCTTGGGATATGTTTCACAGTAAATTAGTTGCAATTAGCACTGCAACAGACATCGACAACACCATCCCCCAAATGCTATTAAATGCCCACCCAGTTATATCTGAGTTAGTACATTTCACTTCATCATTTCTCAAATCAATGATCTCAGTAAGTATTTGGTAAAAAGGCCTCCTATGCCTGATCAGCTGGATGTGGACAATTACATTGGCGTTAGGGGACAGCCTTGATTAGTACTTTGCTCCAGGGCGATGCAAGTCATTTATTATGCAGCGCTACACCACACCACACAGTGACAGAAACAGCAACTTAAACGTCATTGGCATGCAGGGAAAATGTGTTTCATGTAAGTGATTGCTTACCTTCAAAGGAACTTCTAACATTTTTTTTATTAAGCTGTAATTATTTAGGATTTTTTTTTCTTGTTTCCATCATGTGGTGTTCTGTTCTTGGGTATACTTGGTTTTAACTTTAATGTGATTTTGCTGGAGCTGTCGAAGTGATGCTGCAAAAACAAGCAAGAAGAAATTAAATCTGAAATGTCTAGGTCATGCAACAGTTTCAGGCAATATTAACAGCAATGTAACGTTTTCAATTTTGGCATCAATTATGACCAACTATGGCTTTCATTTTACCTTTGTTTCCGACACCCAGCTGTGTCAGACACATTTTTTTCCACTGATCCCCTGCTTTGTTAAAGCAATGTTGTCATGGCTGTTATTATTTGACTATTTATAACTGTAAAATTCAGTCATCATCTCTTTAAGTTTGTTTTTTGAAAATAATATTATTTGCTTACCGTTGACACATTTAATTAATGCACTATATCTTATACACATACATAAAAAAATGTTTTTATATCATTCATGTAATGAAGGGCAATGTCTCTACATAATCACACTGTGCATTCAGATTTAATCCTGCAATATGCTCACTCACCCATGCCACCCAGTAACAAACACTGCTGTCAGGTAATAATTTTGGTGCCCAAGCAGCATCAGCAAGTCCTCACCGCCATGAAATTAAGCATAAAACGTTAATAGGGACAACAAGATGGACGTAAAGTGGTAAACTCCTCAATCTCCTTCGCAAAGGAGTCATAAGACGGATAAGAAAATGAACAAAATCCAGGGAAACTCGGGTGCCGAACGAAGAGAAGATGGCGACAACCAGGAAGCGGCAGGAGAAGCTAATGTTGCCAATCAAAACGCACTGCTTGAGGGTCTGACACTGCTCTCCAAAGAGCTGAAGGACTTTAAACAGGATATGAGACGGGACCTGAGCGACTTTAAAAATGATGTCAAGGAAACTATCAAAGCAGACCTTGCCGATTTAAAGACGAAGTTTCACGGGAGTTGCAGAGTCAAAATACTAGCATCGCGGAGGCACAAGCCCCGACAACAGACATGGAATCAGCCTGCCTGGAGATGAAAGACTCATTACTGACTGGTGAAACAAAATGTAAGCACGCAGGAGAAGATAGTTAATCTGGAAAGTCGTTTGGGAGAACAGGGTAATGTGAGACATCGGGTAATGTGAGACACCCCTTGTATCTAGGCAACGGAACACATTTGTGGTCATGTGACCATTATGTTTTCAAGCCCCTCCCATTTCCCATTGGCCATGAAGGAGAGGACCTCATTGTGCTGTGGTAAGCATGTTTTTTTCACAAAAATATATTTTTTGCATGTAAAAGTAAATTTTCTTGCTGTCAACTTAATCAACTGTTGTGCCAAAGCAAATTGATTCAGGTAGAAAAACTTATGTCATACATGTTGATGAATTACCAACATATAAAACCATGTGATGATGCTAGCTTAAGATTAGTCTTAATTGCTAAGAGAGGTTGTTTTTTCTAAAATGGTGGTGGTGGGGTAAAGTGAGACAAATGCTGTGGGGTAAAGTGAGACAAATGCCATGCCACCATGAGGCACAATTTAAGTTTAGTCTTAAACATATTTTAATGTAATATTACATTACATATGTTTTACTTTTAATCAATTTAGCCATCATGCCAAGGAAATACACCAGGAAGACAACCTGGGGCAAAACACCCCTTGAAGAGATGGAGAGTGCAGCCTCTGATCAAGGAAGGAAAGAAGTCCATCAGAGCAGCTGCAAGGGAGAGAAATATGGACAAGTCAAGCCTCCTACGATTCATAAAGAAAAAAGAGAAAGGGGAAGTAAAATCAGTAGCCTGGGGTGCAGTAGCTGAGGCAAAGAGAATATTAACAGATGAGATGGAGGAGGAGCTTGCCAAACACTTAAAACAACTAGCTGAACAGTTCCATGGCCTTCCTCCAGTTAAGTGCTGTCAACTGGCATTTGAATACGCAGAGAAAAACAATATCCCTGTCCCTGCCAATTGGACAAAGGCGCAGTCTGCAGGTAGGCTAGGGTATGCAAGAGATCACATGATTCTGTAGATTAATTAAGGCCAACTGATCTTGCGACAAAGCTAATTCTTATAATATGAATTGTCTACTCTAGGTGAAGATTGGTTTGGCAGATTCCTAGTACGTCGCCATCTCTCTGTCGTTCGGACAGAGGCAACATCCCTGGGAAGGGCTACAGCCTTCAATAAAACTACAGTCAGGGAGTTCTTTGACAATCTGGCTGCAGTGATGGACAGGTGACAGAATTAATTCTTTATTTGAAAATGTTTTATGGAGGCTTTACCTGTAAGATTTGGTTTTAATTTTGATACGGTTCTTCCTTTGCCTCTCATCTTTAACAGGGATACATTCCCTCCACACATGATCTACAATGTGGATGAAACAGGCATCTTTACAGTACAAAAGCCACAGCAGGTAAGCTACACATGATACATTAGAGAGCACAAGACTGATACTGAGTGGCTTGTGATAATGACCAGCTAGCTATTGACAGAATGCTGAAACTAATGCTATTAGTAATGTTGTGAACCTGTGAACTGGAAAAAATGAATGGACTGAAAAGAAATACAACGTACCTTTAGACCAGTAGTAGCCTATGATAGCCATTGATTCTAAACTTTCTATTTGATTCAGGTTGTGACAGAGAAAGGAAAAAAGCAAGTTGGTTCTGTCACATCAGCTGAGAGAGGAGAACTGGTGACTGTGGTGTGTGCAGTAAATGCTGCTGGGAATGCCACACCTCCCATGTTTGTCTTCCCCAGAGTTAGGTTTAAGGACTGCTTCATGATAGGAGCACCTCCAGGAGCCAAAGGTACCTCCACCAGAACGGGATGGATAAATGAAGACACCTGGGCTAAGTTCCTCAATCACCTGATACACCACACTAACTGCACCCCTGACCGTCCCATGCTGCTAATCCTGGATAATCTTAAAGCTCACATCTCACTTAAGGCAGTGGAAATAACCAAGAGCAACGGTATTGTTCTGCTCACCCTCCCACCCCACACATCCCATCGCATGCAGCCTCTTGATGTGACCCTGTTTGGCCCATTCAAGACCCAATACAGCCGAGCTCTTGATGGGTGGATGAGAACTAACCCTGGCAAAACAGTCTCCATCTACCAGATTGCAGGACTTGTGAATGAGGCCTTCATATCAGCAGTGACACCATGCAACATCACCTCTGGATTTAGGTCCACTGGGATTTTTCCATATAACCGAGAGATTTTCCCTGATGAAGATTTTGCACCATCCATGGTGTCAGACCGGCCAAACCCTGAGCTGCAGCCTGCCCCTGCAGATGATCTGGATGGTCCACCCTCTGCAGATGATCCAACCCCTGCAGATGATTTGGATGGTCCACCCCCTGCAGATGAACCACCCGCTGCAGATAATTCACTCGCTGTTGCAAATCCATCCACTGCTTTTGGTCCACATGATTGTGCCTCGCCTGGATATGTGTCTCCTCGTGAAATCCTACCACTTCCCAAATGTCCCCTCAGATCACAAACCAAATGAAAACGTGTGAAGACAGCCATCCTAACTGTTACTCCTGAGAAGCAGGCGATTGAAAAGGCTTATAAAGAAAGACAAAAGAAACTGGCAGGGAAAAAGCAAAATAGCAAAGAAAAGGGAAAACTGAAAAAGAAAGAAACCAAAAAGAAAATCGTAGTTAGCAGCTCTGAGGAGAGTGATGTCCCTATCCCACTAGATAATGTGTCTGACGAAGAGAGCTCTGGGGATGAGAGAAATGATCCAGGAAACACAGATCTGTCCGTGGGTGACTTTGCCATAGTTAACTTTGCAACCAAACACAGGAGCGTCCGTTACATTGGCATGGTTGAGAAAGTTGAGGATGACGAAATACTTGCACAATTTCTCAGAAGAATCCAGGGAAACACGAAAGAGTGGGAGAGACCCACATTTGCTATAGGAAAATGATGTGGCACATGTTCCTAAAAGTGATGTGGTGAAGAAGCTGCCTCAACCTAAAAGACCTGGAGGAACCACACGGAGAGAGCAATTCTTCATCTTCCCCTGTAACCTTCAGGGCTGGAATGTAGAGTAGGCCTAGTTTTAGAGTATGACAGTATGCTGATGTTCTAGTCCAGGTGGGTTTGGTCCTGTGTTCTGAGTCCAAGGCTGTTCTAGCTGGTTCTTATTCCTTCCTCTGCTCTGACGCCCAGAGACTAGCTGTCTCTAAGGGTGCTGTGTTCTGACCACCAGACCGGTTCTATCTGTCATTTGAATGTTAATTAAAACATTTTAAATTATATTATGTTGTATTTGATTTTGTTCAGAGTTACTTTCAAGTGTTCAGAAAAAATGTCCAAATCTAGCGGGCACACAGAGCATTGGTGCTGAAGCTGGCTACAACCTCAACTCTGAAATCAATAATAGTTAACTTTCTATGATTTAATGTCAAAGAACTGATCCTTAAGAGAGCCTGGCAGCAGATGATTGAGCACGCGAGGCATATGATCTGATAAAATCAGTGCTCAAGCGGAAAGGGATCCGGTACCAGACACCCTACACGAAGATACGAGTGTACTGGGGCTCAGGATATACGGATCTACGAGAGTGCTGACGACGCAGCCAGGGACCTGAATAAACGCGAAATCAAGGTAATGGTGACAGCGAAGGTGAGCACGGCGGCGACCGTGGAGGAGAGACTGATTGAGCAGATACCATGGAAACGAGTCAACACTACAGGCAACGGATTTCAGGTGGAGCTCGCAGTGTTAAAGCTGGAGAACCTGATAAGATAAGTGTGGTCCAGCTAGACATTAACGCAAGTGAACTAAATTAATTTTAATAGTAATTAATTACTAATTATTTTTGGAATGCATCTCGTTTTGTTAAGGCACCTGGTGAGACTGAGGTTGAATCTTTCTTATAGGAAATGGTCGTGATAATTGAGCTTAATCCGAACTATACAAACCTCTTATTATTTATAATACACATTTTAAGAATGTGCCCTTTTAATAATTTAAGTTATGATAAATAAGGTTGACAAACTGTTTTTGGTTAATCTTCACTTCTCTTTATACTGTGGTGTCTATTATTTTCAAATAAGGACATTCTGGGCCACACTATAAAAACATGGCTTAATTGAGTAAGTATACAAAACCGACAGTGAGGGGTTACGAATGCACTGAATGTTGGACATATCTAGTATAATAGGAATACCAGTTTGTGGGTATTCTCTCAATACAAGGGAGGGCCTCTGCAAAAGTAGGATACTGCACCCTCCTCCCACCAACAAGGAACAAAAGGGATGGCCAAATACATCCTTTACTTTGGAAGTCACAAAGTTCTTGGTTCAACTGATGTTCTACTGTTCATATGCTCCTTTTATGTTTGTGTGGATTGCAACATGACCCCATGAATGATGATGATAGAGAGTAATATTAAGATACTGTCGTTGAATGTAAACGGTTTGAATAATCCTGTTAAACGTTGTAAAAGTAATAACCAGATTAAGGAAAGATATAACAGATTATATATCTACAAGAAACACATTTATCTCAGCAGGAGAATGAGAAATTTAAGACGTTTGACTATGCAAATACATTCCATAGTTCATTCCACCATGGTTGTAAAAAAGGAGTGACTATACTCATTTCCAATTCTGTAAGATTTGAATGTACCAAAGAAGTCAGTAATAAGGAGGGAAGATATGTCATTGTGAAAGGATGACATTGGTTAATGTCTATAGTGAAAAATTGTTTTTCAAGACTCCTTGCTTGATAAAATAATCTTGTAAATGTTATGAATATTAATCTGGGGTGTGACTTTAATATTGGAATAAATGGCACAATAACGATAAGAAAAATAACCATGTTACACAAATGATCAAGACAATATTTAAAGAATTTGGCATAATTGATATTTGGCGAGAACTGCACCCATCAAAAGGAGATTATACACATTATTCCGCACCTAATAAAAGTTTCTCTAGAATTGACTATTTTTTATGAGTAAAAAGGACCTTCACAGAGTGAGGTACTGTGAAATTGGACAAACAGATGTATTGGACCACTGTGCGGTGTCAGGCCGAGACTCAAAGCAGGACTAAGATGCAGAGATTTTAGATAACAAAAGGCTTTTATTGAATTCACCGGAGACCTCGGACCGAGTGACAAACAAATGGCTATAAACAAAACTAGACACTATACTCTGACTATAGAGAAAACAATAAACACTCCAAGAGGAGGGAAAAGTAACTCTAATAAAAAGAAACAAATAAACACAAAACACTCCGTATGGAAGAAAACCCTGCCTATATAAAATAATTTGGCTACAAACAAAAATCACTCTTAAAGAGGAAAAAACCAAGAACTATGAATCTAAGCTAGGATATGAGTTAAACAAAAAAAAAAAAAATCACTCTTTAACGAGGAAAAAACAAAGGGCTATGGGTCTAAGCTATGGTAGAAAATTTACAAACAAAAAAATCACTCTTGAACGAGGAAAAAACAAAGGACTATGAATCTAAGCTATGGTAAAAAATTTACAAACAAAAAAATCACTCTTGAACGAGGAAAACGAAGGGCTATGAAATTTAGCTAAGGAAAAAATTAAACAAAAAAAAAAAAAAAAAAAATCACTCGTCACGAGGAACATACGGCTTACTATGGCGATTACTATGGCTGCGGACATGGACCAAGGCTCTGGTGCAGGACAAGGACGAAGACACTCTGGCACAAGACAAGGGGAACACAGACTATTTAAACACATGGAGGGAAATCGGGGACAGGTGGAAACACTTAGGGCAATCAGACTGAGACACATGAGGCAGGGCAAGTGACCTGAAACAAGAGGAGAATTACTTTTCAAAATAAAACAGGAAATGACAGGACAAAACAAACCCAAGACAAGACAACCTCACCACGGTGTGACATGCGGTATATTTAGAAATCAAAATAAAATCGGAGAAAAAAACATTATGGACGTTAAATGTGTGTTAATTAAATAATAAATAAATTGTAGGAGAATCAAAACAGAGATTACAACATATCAAAATTAAAATGATAATGATGAAGTTAATCTCGCTATTTTGTGGGATGCTCTCAAAGTAGTTATGAGAGGAAAGCTTTTAGCCAAGACAGTATTTAGCAGAAGAGCTAAAGAAGAAGCCTACAATAATGAAATTGAACAACAACATAAGAATTAAAGAGACACCAGACTATTACCAAAAATTAAAGAAATTGGGTAAAATATAGATAAACAACTGACCACAGACATAGAAAAGAAAGCAAGATTTTTGAAACAGTCTTACTATGAGGTGGGGCCTAAAGCTAAAAATGAAAAAACAACAAGCTGCTAGGACAATTCATAAGATAAGGGATATACTCACGAATAAGATGATATATGAACCCAAAGAGATAGAAACAATTTTTAGAAATTACTATGGAAAATTGTATAGCCAGCCTCCATCTGCGGATATTGACCAAATAAGAACTCTTTTAGAGACACTAAATCTACCGGCAATTGGACAGGAGCAAAACGATCTCCTCACCTCACCAATTACAAAAACAGAAATAGAAAAGGCCATAGGTAGGCGAAAACAATTAAGTCCCCTGGCAGTGATGGTATGCCATCTGAATGGTATAAAACATTCTGTGAACAACTAATACCATTACTTGAATCTTCATTTAATTGTACTCTTAATTATGGTGAGCTTCCACCATCTTGGAATGAAGCTGTAATACCAGTGATTCCTAAGGGAAAGAGCAGTGAGACTTGTTTGAGTTACAGTCCAATATCAGTATTGAACGTAGATTATAAACTGTATACCTCAATCATTGCCAAAAGATATGAACATTTTATGAAGGATATCATAGATGAAGACCAGACAGGCTTAATCAGAGGACGCCGAACCCAAGATGACATAAGGCGGACACTTCATATTATTGACCATGTGAAACATAATAATATCAGTGTAGCCTTAATAAGCCTTGATGCAGAAAAGGCATTTGACACTGTCGACTGGACTTTTCTGTATGAGGTGCTTGAGAAATTTGGACTAAATGACAAAGCCATTCAATTTATTAAAACACTTTACCAAAGACCAGCTGCAAGGATAAGAATAAATGGCAGTCTGCCTGATAGTATAATATTAGAACGGTCCACTAGACAAGGTTGTTGTCTTTCGCCAATCTTGTTCGCAATTTTTATACAGCCTCTGGTGCAGGTAATTCGGCAGAATAAAGACCTTAAAGGGATAAAGGTTCTGGATGAGGAGCACATCATTGGGCTCTTTGCCGATGACGCAGTCTGTTACTTAGAAAACCTAGACAAATGCCTTCCTATATAAATCAATCAATAGGAGATGTTTGGTTTCTATTCGGGATATAAATTGAATTTGGCCAAAACACAGATTCCGTCAAGCTCAGATTACTTGGATGGATGGCCTGCATTCAAAATTTTACCCCAGGTACTCTTGACCAGAGGTTCAAAGAATGGATTCCAAGTGGTATAACAGCATTATGTACAGTAATAAAAGATGGAAAGGTCATGAGTTTTCAAGAGCTGAAACAAGACTATGGAAGAAACAACCAGAACCACTTCAGATATTTACAATTACGGGACTACTTCGACAGAGAATTAAAGTGCGGTGTAAATTTAGATGAAGAAATGTAATAATTAGAACCATAATTGGAGTCTATCATTCAAAGAAATATAGAATTATATCAACTTTATATTAATATTAAATTGAAACAAAAGCGAATACAATATATGTAAAGCACAAATGGGAAAAATAATAGAGTAGAAACATTTCGGAAAATGAATGGCTACATATCTGGAGGAAGCAGCGGTCTACAACATCTTCAGGTGCTTGGAGTAAACACTGTTGCCGTTAGTTTCTTTATTACACACAAACTTAGTAGTGTTGGGACTCAATCATTCAATAGACCAAATGTTTCTTTGCTCCACTGGACAAAGGAACTCACACTCCACAGTTCCTCACCGTTCACACCTGGGGATGACCCTTCCCCCCACGGACCTTACTGGCCAGCCATGGTCAGCGTGTGACATGTGACCCCCAAGGGTGTCACCAAACAAAACCAGTCTTCTAGACCCCTTCTCTCTCTCTTCCCTTCTTGGCTTGCTCTGGAGAGCAGCTCCAGCCCTCTCCTCTCGGTTCTTCAAAGGGCAACAAGGCCCCAGCCCAGGTCAGCTCTGCTACCTGAGAAACTAGCTTTCTCGCCGGCCCGCTAACAGCAGCCTGCAAACACTCTTCTCCCCCACAACAGCGACCTGCTTCGGATTAACTGTGAGTGAACCAAATCCTCTTCAGAATCAGCGGCTACAACACAAGGCTAGCTGATTTTCCAAGCAACAGGAGTCGTAGCAGAGTTAGCATGGAACAGCTAACTCTGTGAGGAGAACAAAGGAGATAACAGCAAGCAACACCAGCCAGACAGGACTTTACTCCACCAGGAAACCTCCCAACTCACTGGATTTTACAAAAACACTGGAAAGGACCTCTTTGCTTGTTCCAAGGATTGGTAACGTTAACGGACTGGGCCTAACCTCTCCCAGCACAGCATAGCACAGCATAGCTAATCAGCAGAAGTCTTAACTTGTTAATGTACCTGTTGATTGATGTCTTGTTGTTGTAATGTTTGCTTAGGTTGTGGTCACTCATACAGTTAATCGAGTACTCGTATGTTCGCACACATAGCAGTACGTCTCAGTCCTAGAACCTGCATGAAGCTAACCTCCTCCCTCTAACCTGGTACCTTTAGATTACATGAGCTAGGCTAACAAAGAAACTCACACCTTCCCTCTCACACACACTAGGTGGTCTCAGCGGCCATTTTGAGTAGTTTCTTTGTTTACCGCCATCTTGTGTAGTCTTCTTTGTTCAGGTCATGTGGTCACAGTGACTACTTTGAGTCGGCCATCTTGCCTTTGTGTGTGTCCCCACAGACACACACACACACACACACACACCTGTATACACTAGATTAGACATTGTATTTTAATCTGCTCCATTGTAAATAAATGCCTTTTAAGTATAACTACTGGTGTGTTTAATGTTGCACAAGCGTGAATATTGCCAACCTCTACTCGGTAGAATTCCAATCCTTCAACTTTAACTTACTGTTGATATCGTCACCTTCCTAAAATAATGGCCTAAGTCATGTTTTGACAAAAATGTTTTTTTTGCCTAAATCACCCCCTCATGATGCTGGCCACCTCTGGTAAAATCGCCTGAATCCTCAGTTGAGGGGAACATGCAATTCTACCCCCGGTTGTATAATGGCCTATGCCAAAAGTGTGACTCTTTTGTTGAGTTTTTTGTGTTTCCTGAAAAACCTGAAAAAATGACTTAGGCCATTATTTTAAGAGGGTGTCGATATGGTAATTTGGTTACAGTTAGTAAGCTAATGGTTAATCAGAGTTCCAGATTAATGGTAATAAATTGAGACTAAACCCATATTGGCTATTTTGCCAATTAGTTTAGGCTGGTGCCCCGTGAACTTTAATTCATTTTAAAGTTATTATTTTATATTAATATTGTTAATATTAATATTTTCTTAATTTGTGATAGCCAATAAATTGATAAACAACCGAAATCTAACATATTTGGTGTCCAGCTCATGAGGTAGAGTACTGTTAACATAATGGTGCCCAGGTAGAGCTCAGACCCAACAGTAGCAAATACATGTCTATAGCACAACCATGTTGGTGACAATGTGGGGCAGTAAATGAAGACCATTCACATGTATTCAGGCTTTGTCCTGGAATAGTACAATTTTGGGGAGATGTGTATATGGATATTTTCAAGGTCCTGGGCCATGATATACCCAATCATTTGTAAAATTCTGTTGGCAGCCTGCAAAAAGGCTATTACAGGGAGATGGTTCAAAGCTAAACCACCAACACAAGAAGAATGGCTGAAAATTGTGACTGAAATATATAAAATGGAACAGCTAACTCATAGGATAAGAACTCAAGAAGAGATGTGTCGAGATAAATGGGAGAAATGGACGATATTTACTTGTCAACGACCAGATGTGAGAATGTGTGAAAGTGAATTCTTCATAGAAATTGATAGGTTTTGTGGAGACACAGGAATCCAGACCTTTTGTTGTGTGTCTTTTCTTTTTATTGTCTTTTCAGTTGTGTGTATATAATTTCTTTTTATTGTCTTTTCATTTGTGTGTATGTAATTTCTTATCAATGGAAAACTAATAGAAATAAAGTGTTAAAAAAAACATAACTAAGCACAGCACTCTTAACCCTTGTTAATGTATCCACTGAGCTGTATTGTTGTAATGTTATCGTGGGAATTTCTGGAAACAGGACTGACAACAAGAGAATGGTCTTTCCAGTTTATTCTAACACTTGCAAGTGGAAGCCTTAGCCAACAACAGAGAGTGTTGCTGACCAAGAGCACAATGCATGTTCACTGCAGTCTGCTTTTATTCACTAATAATACACAGTATAATTGCCGGGACACCTGGAGTACATACGTCACTACTCTTGACATGCCCACCATGTATGGCACTAAGCTAAGTTAAAAGTGGACATGAACGGGAGAATGAGAATGGACAAATTAGCAGTGTAGGCACCACAAGCTATGTGACCGTGATTTAAATAGAGTTTTTTGACCCTCAAAGATAGAATAAGGAATGTGCTGTATTTTCCTAATACACTCCATCCTTTTGAGCATTCAATGCTCACATTAAATGAGAAATACAAACACTAAATATCACATAATATCTAAATCAAACAGTCTCCTCATCAATACAATAGGCCACATCCAAGCCATCTGAATGGATGCCAAGATTTAGATGACATCTTCCTGTAGTCTCCACTTCACAGATATCAAATTCTTGACCTAAGAGTGTTGGGTCAGTTGATTCCTTCACTGGGTTTTGAGACGAGTGTACCTAACGTACCAACACCTTTATAGCCCAGACTTCCCCAAACACAGAAATTTGGCAATTGTCTGATACTGCTCCATTCGGTTGTCTCTTAAGGTGTTATTGAAGACTGGTCGTCCTGTGGATTTGGTATTTTCTTGCAGTGGCTGGCGTGTACCCATGTAGCTCTTTCCGCGATTTTAACTGCTGATGCTGTAGTCAATAGCACCTGTTAGGGTCAATGAAAATTCAAAAGCAGTAGTTACCCTTTTTTGTAACTCGCTCCTGTGTCCACATTTTTGGCTCTAGAAACACCAAAGCCACATAATCTGTTCACAAAGGTCTTGTGGCTCTCACGGTTCGTTCATGGTTCTGATGGGAGTTACCGTTCTTTTCAAAAACAGCAGTTGTTTGAGTGCTCGCTGAGCTTAAATATCACTCAGTAAGTAGTATGCGGGGAGAAATGGGCAAAGCTGATTCTTATTGGCTAATTTGACTCAGTAACTCTTACCGTTATTGCTCTCAAGTATGAGAGCATCTATAAGGCAAATCAGCACTGTCTTCATGTCTTCCTATGACAATTTTGTTAAGAACCCATTTTTGTACACATATATAGACACACACATATATTGACAGATACACAAACCATCTCCACCTTTGGATATTCACCTTATAAAAAATCATAATTTTGGCATCACATTTTTCAAAGCACTGTTCTTCAATTAATATGAGCTGCCTTTTCAACCATTTTAGCATTGTAATGAGGTGATCTTTTCAATAGGACTGATAGCTTTCCCTCCGATATCCCATTGTCGAACAAAACTTTCATCTTAAAAGCTGTTGTCTACCTAGGGAGATAGAGGGGATTTTGTGTGCGTGTTTCTCTCCTCCCCCTGGTGGCCACAGTTGGCAGTGGCAACCAGTGTCTCAGCAGGTACAAATCAGCAGGTGTTACTGGGCAGAAATGGGCAAAGCTGACTCTGATTGGCTAAGTAGACTCATTAATTCTTAGCCTTTTAACTCAGGTATGAGAGCAGCTCTAAGGTAAATCAACACAGTGTATTTGCATGTATTTGTGTGTATTTGTGTGTGCGTGTTGTGTGTTACGTTGCGTGTGTGTACATGTCTTTATATAATTGTGAGGTCATTTTGGCTGGTCCTGACAACTTCAAAGGGCTGTTTAAAGGTTAAGCTTACGAGGTTACCAGCTTACTTTTTTGATATTGACCTTCAAAAGTGAATAGTAAGAGTGTTGGGTCTGAGCTCTACCTCATGAGCTGGACACCAAATATGCTGGATGTCAGTTGTTTATCAATTTATTCAATCATAAATTAAGAAAATATTAATATTAAAAATATTAATATTAAATAATAACTTTAAAATTACTTAAAGTTCACGGGGCACCAGCCTAAACTAATAGGCAAAATAGCCAATATGGTTTTATCTCAATTTATTACCATTAATCTGGAACTCTGATTAACCATTATCTTACTAACTGTAACCAAATTACCATATCAACAGTAAGTTAAAGTTGAAGGATTGGAATTCTATCAAGTAGAGGTTAGCAATATTCACGCTTGTGGTACATTAAACACACCAGTAGTTATACTTAAAGACATTTATTAACAATGGAGCAGAGTAAAACACAATGTCTAATTTAGTATATACGTGTGTGTGGGTGTGTGGGTGTATGTGTGTGTGTCTGTGGGGACACAGACAAAGGCAAGATGGCCGATTCAAAGTGGTCACTGTGACCACATGACCTAAACAAAGGAGACTACACAAGATGGCGGTAAACAAAGAAACTACTCAAAATGGCCGCTGAGACCACCTAGTGTGTGTGAGAGGGAAGGTGTGAGTTTCTTTGTTAGCCTAGCTCATGTAATCTAAAAGGTACCAGGTTAGAGGGGGGAGGTTAGCTTCATGCAGGTTCTAGGACTGAGACGTACTGCAGGTATGTGTGTGAACATACAAGTACTTGATTAACTGTATGACTGACCACAACCTAAGCAAACATTACAACAACAAGGCATCAATCAACAAGTACATTAACAAAGTTAAGACTTCTGCATCTTAGCTATGCTGTGCTGTGCTATGCTGTGCTGGGAAAGGTTAGGCCCAGTCAGTTAATGTTACCCAGTCCTTGGAACAAGCGAAGAGGTCCTTTCCAGTGTTGGTGTAAAGTCCAGTGAGTTGGGAGGTTTCCTGGTGGAGTAAAGTCCTGTCTGGCTGTGTTGCTTTGCTGTTATCTCCTTTGTTCTCCTCACAGAGTTAGCTGTTCCATGCTAACTCTGCTATGACTCCTGTTGCTTGGAAAATCAGCTGGCCTTGTGTCGTAGCTGCTGATTCTGAAGAGGATTTGGTTCACTCACAGTTAATCCAAAGCAGATCGCTGCTGTTGAGGAGAAGAGTGTTTGCAGGCTGCTGGTAGCAGGCGGGCGAGAGAGCTGGATTCTCAGGTAGCAGAGCTGACCTGGGCTGGGTCCTTGTTGCCCTTTGAAGAACCGAGAGGAGAGAGCTGGAGCTGCTCTCCAGAGCAAGCCAAGAAGGGAAGAGAGGGAGAAGAGGTCCAGAGGACTGGTTTTGTTTGGTGACACACTTGTCACATGTCACATGTCACACGCTGACCCACACTGGCTGGCCAGTGGGGTCCGTGGGGGGGGAGGGTTGTCCCCAGGTGTGAACGGTGAGGAACTGTGGAGTGTGAGTTCCTTTGTCCAGTGGAGCAAAGAAACATTTGGTTTCTTGAATGATTGAGTCCCAACAAAGAGTAGCACCCAGTTTAAAAGGACTTATTGGAGGTTCTGTTCGGCAGCTCTACTGCTGCACACACACATATATATATATATATATATACTGACAGAAACAAACAAACACCATCTCCACGATTTGGATTAACCTTCAAAATAGAAATCTCAACATGGTAAGAGGGAATTATTGGCTCTTACCTTATGCAATTTATACTACCAAACACAAGCACAGACATTTTCAAAATAAGAGTCTCAAAAAGGTAAGATGTAAGGTTGGTCATAAAAGTTTGATCTTATAGCGATCATCTATATGGGGATATAGTGGTGTAGCTTTATTGCAGATCAGCTTCTGTTAGGGCATGTACATGTCTTAGTGGTGGGGACGAATTTGTGTTTGAAACCATCAGTATGAGGTTACTTTGGCCAGTCGTGACGGCTACAAATGACTTTTTGAGGGACACCTGCAGTGATTGAGGTCAGTGTCAGGATAAGTTCCTAAGGCATGAATGAAACTGAAAGTAACGTCCTTTGTACGATTTGAAACTTGAGGAGTGAAGTACACGCACCAAGCAGCAGGCACATTCAAAATTTCTCCAGGAACTTTCTAGTTAAGTGAGTCCAATTCCTTTGGCTGAGGTGTTTTATAGTTTGATGGCAGTGGGGACCAAGGATCTCCTGAACCTCTTTGTTCTGCAGCGCAGTGAGATTGTGGTTGTTATTGTCCAAGATGGCCTCCATCTTACATTGCAAATGTCTTTCAACAACAGTCCTGAGTGAGTGAGTAAGCCAAGTACAGACCCAGCTTTTTTGGCCAGTTTTTCCAATCTCCGTCACAGCCTGCTATGCTTCTGTCTCATTCTCCACTCTGCCACACCTCCTAATCAGCCTCACTGTCCTCACCTGTTGCCCCCAGCTGCACTCTATCTCCAATCAGGCCAGTATATATACATCCCCGGTTCACTCACTCTTTGCCAGATTGTTCTAGTATCATGCAAGACTTTCCGGCGTTCATCTCCGGACTGACTTCCGTGTATCGACTCTGTTCGTCCCTGACCATCCTGCCTCGTCTCTGCCCCGGTAAACGCCTCAGCCTTCTGTCCCCGACCACGAGTTCTGCCTTTGCACTCTCTGGTCCCCGTCTGCCTTTGGCATTCTCCAGCTCCAACGTCGCAACGTGAGTGCTTCCCTGCTGGTTTCCCGATCCTTCGCCTGGCTTTGATTACCCGCCTGCTTGCTCCTTCCTGGTTCGTCTGCCCCGCTGACTGCTCACCTGGTTCTGATCCTCCTGCTCCCTCGACGACGTCTCCATCGCCAGCCCCAGCCTTTGGTTCCACAAACTTTCTCCTTTGAGTGTGAGCTCAGACACCTCGCTCCGCTCACCTGACCCACGGTTCTCCAGCCCCGGACCTCTTCCTCTATCCCCAATACCCACCTGTGTGCAATATCTCTGCTGGTTCTTTAATAAAGGTCATTATCGATCGTACCTGTGGTGCTGCAACTGGGTCCGACCAACAATTTTTGCACCTTGTTGGACATGCTGCTGCCCCAGTAGACTGCAGCATAAAAAAACAATCTGGCCGCTACTGATAAGACGTGAAGCATTTAACTGCAGACATCAAAAGACCTGAGACACCTGAGGAAAAAGAGCTGGCTCTGCCCCTTCCGGTACCCAGCATCCATGTTCAGGGAACCAGTTAATGTCCAGGTGTACACCTAGGTATTTATAAGTGTACACAACCTCAATGTCCTTCTCTTGACTGTTGACTAGCTGAAGTTAGGGCCTAGACCTCTGAAAGTCAATATCCTAACAGACATAGTTAATAGTTCTGTCATCTGATTATTTCTGGATGGTCATTTATCTCAGCTGCCCCCCCCCCCCCCCACTTCAGATAACGGAACAAGACATGATGTTTTCCACAGGACTGGGACCCTCTCAGTTTGTATACTTAAGTTGAAAATCCTCTGGAGAGGCTCAGCCAACTGGACTGCACAGTCCTTTTAATAGCCTCAGAAACACACCATCCGGGCCTGTTGCTTTCCCAGGATGTAGCCACCTCCTCTGCTGTAAACGATAGGACACTTGACCCAAGTATGGAGGGAGCTGCAGCTGCAATGTCAGGTTGTGAAGGAGATGTTGTAAGATAAGCTGAAGCAGTCGGAGCGAGAACAGGTGAGGCTTTGTCAAACCTGTTGTAGAATAGATTGAACTCATAGGCCTTGTCCCTATCACACTACACAGACGGCTGGTGAGACCTGGACCCAATACAGTACCATCTTAAAATTCAAATAGTAAAAAACAACCAATGTTTTGCATGTTTTGTGATGTAGGCCTTTTGTTTTAAATCTGCCTCCCCACACAAGAAGTTTTCTCAGTCTGAAAAGGTGCTCCACAGCCACAGAAACATTATACACCTGTTTTCATGGGCTGAGTAGTACTACTTTTAATGAGTAAATTGACTTTTAACACTTGACATATAAACATTTCAACATCTTGACCTTTCAATTCTGTGTTAACAGTGCTTTTCACATAATTGGGATCAATGTATAGGACTAAAAAACTAAAGCTACAGTGTGTGTGGCCATGCAAGGCCCTTTATTGTAATTTTTACTCTTCCCCAACTTTATTTGGTCTAAACTTTTCTTTCAAGTCTCAATTTGAGTACTTACTGAGTGAAGCTTCAAGTCTCACAGCAGTTCACAAGTCTCATAAGTCTGTAAGAGGCTAATGATGTCAGACATCACTCTGAGCTGAAAACCAATGAGTATAAGCTCAACAGACAGGTGACAAATTAAAGGAAAAACCATCATAAAGGTGTTGGGTCACCAGGTGCCACAAACAGCTTCAATGCCCCTTGGCTTTGATTCTCCAAGTCTCTGAACTCTACTGGAGGGATGAACACCTTCCAAAAAATATTCCCTCATTTGGTGTTTTGATGATGGTGGTGGAGAGCGCTGTCTAACATGTCAGTCCAAAATGTCCCATAGGTGTTCAATTGGATTGAGATCTTGTGACTGTGCAGGCCATATAATATGATTGACATAATTTTCATACTCGTCAAACCTTTCAATGCCCTTTCATGCCCTAATGATGGTCGCATTGTCATCCTTTCAACACTACTACTCCACTCTACTATTAGAACAGACCCAGTCTACATTAGGTAAATCCACACAGGGGATAAACTCTCTCCTTCATATGTAAGAACTCTTATTGATTTGGGTGTTTTTATTTGTCAAGTGGATGTTTACTATGTTTTCCTCTGCAGAGTAGAGTGGAAACTGAATAAATAGACAGTGAAGCTTACAACAGCACTGTCGGATAGTGCAGTTTATTCTTCCCATCATACACATACCAAACACACACATACACTGCAAACAAACCAACTCAGACGTAAATTGAATGCACATCTTCTTGTGCGGTGACATAGATACATGCACACACTCAGTAGTAGACAGCAGGGCCCTGTTTCCCTTCACAGTGGAGCATGAGTCTGCAGCGCAGTGAGAGCAAACGATTTGAGGCATATGACAACTCCTTGTGGATTCAAAACACAGCACTGTCAAGACTGCTCTGCCTTGGCTAAGCCGCCTGCTCTCTGTTCTGCTATGCTCTGCATGCAGCAGGCAATACAATCCTCGAAGTCCAAGACGAAACCCATCATCATCCTCGTACTGTCCTTTGTGTGCTTCTCCTATTTGAGTGGCTGCTGCAAATTTGCCTGCGAGGCTAGAAAGGGGGCTGCTACACCCAGGAGACTGAGTCCATTCACATTAACCACTATGGGAGAAGCTGTGTGGTGGGCCAGGGACAAAGGAGAGGGAGGGAAGGGGGGAAGAAGAGGGGAGGACAGGAGGAATAAAAAAATTTTTTAAAGCATATGTGCATAGGTCTGTAAAGAGAACCTTTTCTGATGCATGCTCAAGACGTTAATGAGAGCGTTGATATTTCAATCATAAACTGAATATTAACAAATATTTATAAAAAATATTTATTTTAAATGATGCTTGTTTTGCAGAGGTTTAGATGATACACTACATAAGCTACAACCAGCAGATGTTATGTCTCGTTCGTTTAATCCAATGTAAAATCAACATGTACTGAATGAAATGGTGGTATTGTCACCATTTCCTATTATTTAATTATTTTCAAGGTTGGTAGTTACATATTTAGACATGAGTTTTTATCAATCTTCTCTAAATCTCTGAAAAATTGAACTATTCCTTTAAGAATAATTATCTTACAAACATAATTGCATGTATCAGGGTAAAAAAAATGTCTCTTTTTCTGTTTCACCCCATCAATCATATTTATTTTGTTTTAAAATAAGCTGAGGAAACATTACGCATTAATTTTGTGGCTACCAAAAGTATTATGGATTAAGAGATTCAGGGTCCAGTAATGGCATTCTCTTTCTGTTTGGATCATAATGACAGTTGGCTGCTTAAATTAAAGAGCCCTCTGATAAAAGGGAATTAAATAATCTGCAATTGCAGTATAATGATAGTCTTAAATATCTAATTCAGTTATCACCACGAGTAGAGTAAAAAGTAGTGTAGATGCGGTAAAGAAGTGTTATTGGGGGTGTGCATCCATGAGCATCCGCCCCATGTGTAGAGGCTACAGTCCTCGCTGCAGTTGGCCCCGGTTTGAGTCCCGCATCGGACAGCCCCTTGCTGCATGTCATTCCCCCTCTCTCTGCCTCCCCATTTCCTGTCTCTCTCTACTGCACTATCAATTTAAAAAAAAAAAAAAAAAAGAAGTGTTATTGAACATGCAGTGCCATGTCAAATGAGTCTCTGCATTATTGAGTCCTTTTTGTCTTGTTTGCTCCGGGGCAGTGTTAGACTATAGAGTTTGCCTTAACCTCAATAGTCATAATCCAAAATTAGCAAATAAGTAGTTTCTTTATACAAAACCAAAAATATTACCCCACATTATTTCCCTTAGAGTGTATTTGTTCCCATTTCTCATTCCATTTTTCACTGGTATGAAGAGATAACAATAAAATTTTGTTTCTATCAAAACTGGGATGAAGACACACAATGCATTCTGAGGGAGAAAGGGGTGCATATCAATAATTTTAGAGGGGGGGGTAGGCACTCCTCAATTTAAAGTATTCACATTAAAGGACACTTAAAATAATATGAGACTGAAACAAAACATATAAGACCAACCAACCGAGGCCTGAAAATAGGAGAAATATTCAAGGACACTGTTATGACCATTCTTCATTTCCCTCTTTCCCCCAAAACATGATGGATGGTTTTTCTTTGCACCCCACAGGGAGATATATAATGGTGTTAAAACACAGAGTTCCATGTAGACCTCTTCTCAAAACCCTGGAAAATGACTCTCATAATCCTTCACAGCAGGCAGGAAGGATTCACTCAGTATGGATTTGTCACTCCCTGAACCAGTATGACCGCCCAGTGTATGGTTTCCAATAGACGTATAAATGACACTGCACATGAAACACATAAACATGCGTACAGACACTCTGTCCACCATCCAAAAACACTTGTATAGCCTGCTCTCTAAATGTGCCGCTAATGAAATTCTTCTTCCTTGGTCTTTAGTATGTAAAACTGATATGATAGATGATCACGGGAGACACAGAGCAGGCTGAAACACAGTTGTGGTGGTAATACCCTACACTCAGTTTACAACAGTCAACCTAAGGCCCCAGCTAACGACTCCATGCCAAATAAATGATGATAAACATGAGCTCTTGTTCCACCAGTGAGTGCACATTACTTAATGATTTTCAATGGAAGTGGTGAGTGGTAAAGACAACAAATATATTATACCAATGCATCTTAAATGGGCATCCCTAAGGAAACCCATCTGAATTGTAAATTTATGTAAGGGCCTCATTTTTCACATGTGGCAAGGGTAAAATTCCATAAACTGTGTACTTAATGTGAAATGTTTTTTGCATATTTACATCTTTATGGGTTCTTACTGGGGTGTGTATGTATTTATGTATATGAAATGTGCAGTACTAACACATTGTCAGAAATGGACTGGGCTTAGATTGATGTCTTTATTCAGTAGCATGCCACAGGTCAAACGTCTAACAGCTGGTAACCATGCAGTCTGAAAAAAGTAGAGAAACTGAAATGTTGTGCTTATTTGTAATGTTTAAATCTCAATATATTCAGATTAAAATGACTGTACTGTTACGGCGGTAACTCGGAACCAGGACCCAGATGCAGAGACGTTCCAAAAGAAGAATTTATTTAACAAAAAGCACACATCAAAAAACACCCTTGCGGGGAACAAACGGGGAAAACCAAATAAACTACAAAAACACAAAAAACCACGACGGCAAAAGTATCAACAGAAAATCACCCAAAAGGGGGGTAAAACTAGACTTACAAAATTGCTAGAAAATAAAGAGCCAGGACTGCAAAAACTCACTGGAAGATCCGTTAGCAAAATGCTGCGATAGAAAAACACTAAGAGATACACGAGAGTTGGGAAGATCTACTCGGAAGCGATTTCACAAGGAGCTTGGTCTGGAATACAATAGTTCCGTACAGGAGCCAGAGCGTGAGTGGTTTAAATAGGGACTTAATTGCTGATGGAAGGCAGGTGTGCCTCATGAGCCTCGCTCCCGAGTCGATCGGCCCCACCTCTCTGCCTCGACCTACTGAGAGGGAGAGGGATTACACCAAAATCAAAAATCACAAAATCAGAACCATAACATGTACACTCTAAATCTTCCAGTTAAAAATAAATCTATTGAAGGCTGTTCTTCCACCTGAAGTAGCATCTTCTCTATGTTATTAAATTCTTCCATATCATTTTTAACAACAACTTTGGGTTTTTGACATGCCACGTTAGGACCCATTTCAGTATATTTTCAGAATTTTAATGTCACCTTGTTCACTGATGTGGCCACAAAGACCCTTTACATACAGAGACTAGGGATTAGCCAGAACCAGAGATTTCCTTAAGCTTCTATATGAAAGAATAGCTGGCATCAAGTTCATCATCAAGAATCAAGCGGCTTTTGAGAGGCACAAATTGCAAGAGATTGCAGACCAAGCAGTGAATGAATGCTGGCCGGACTTAAAATGATTATGAGATTGATACCTGGCAGTGGATTTTGTTGCTGACATAGGTAGAGCTTGTTGGATGGGAAAGAGTGGGCAGTCAGGAGACGAAAAACAAGCGCCCGGAAGTGGAACATGATCTGATAAGTCTAGGAAAGACTCAAACCTGGTGACATCTGTGCTAAGGGCCTTTCAGCAGGTCCAATTTAAACTGCCTGGACCAGCAGGTCTCCTGAGAGGGCTGGAATGGAGATACGCACACAAACTCACACATACACAGGTAATGTACACAGGTAAAATCAGAATAGGGAAAAATTTTGATCTCAAAGACTTGCAGCATGATGGCTGGGCCAATCATTTCTGAAACGTTTGATCTGCTGGGATTTTCATACACAACAATCTCTAGATTATACTCAGAATGATGCAAAAATATCCAGTGACCAGTTCTGCAGACAGACACCTGACTGGTCTGAGTTGACAGATAAACTACAGTATCTAAAACTAGAGACCATCTTGTGAAGGGATCACACCATCTGTGACTTCCATCATCTTCTTGATATTTTGACCCATGTAGTTATTTCTAAATTAGATGAGTACTCTGTACCCATGGGTCTGACTACACCCATCTTTGAACTCTGCCTTCATGATAAAAATGTCCACAGACAGACACACATATATACACCTGCCAAAGAACTAAAACCCACCTTTTTGGTATTTTCTGCTACAGTCGGTGCCACAATGACAAATACACACACACAGACTCACATGATGAAAACAATGCTCAACTGCAGTGAGCCGAAAACTATCTCAGAATACAAAACAGGTCAAACTTTGAGGCAGATATAACAGTGCAGGACCATGTGTGATTCATCTGCTGTCAGCCAAGAACATTAATCTGATTTATAATTCTAAAAATGAAAGGGAGAAACGGATGTGAAAATGTTAGCCATTTAATCAACAGTCAAATGCAGGGTACAGAACAATGCATGAGTGCAGAGTACAAAAAATGTTTTAAAATTTAATTTTATTAAGTCCTACACTTGTATGCTAAGTGAGAAATGTAGTAATATAGCACATTTGTAATGTACTATATTACTAAATTAGTACATTTGTAATGTACTATATAGCTACACTATACATGGAAGGCATTACTAACATTATCATACTTGCATATGGTAGTTGGTAACTCAAACATTACAGTTATGACTAATGGATAACATGTAAAAGAATATAATTAATCTTTTAACATAAAAGCAGACCCACCTTATCTCATAACCTGGATACATGTTCAAAGATAACAATTTTTAGATCAAACACCAACAAATCTACACATCACTACACTTGAAACTGTTGTCAATGACAATCACTCTTAAAATATGATTGTAAATTGGAATTAATTTGTTTACTGCCAGACAACATTTCAGAGTAAAATTAATTATCAGATTACATCACCGAGTGAGTATATTAGCGGATTATGTTATTGATTACAACTCAATTCTAGCATTCTAGCAATTTGCTTTCTTGAGAAACTAAACAGTCTTGTACCTTGGGTTTAAGTATATCACATTTGAAGTGAAACCCACGGGGGTGACATAGACAGTGCTGTTCAAAGTAAAGTCATCATTGGTTGATCTCAGATTGTCAAGTACAACATCTGCTTTCTTCAAGGAACTGATGGTAACAGGATATGCATTTGTAACACTAATTTTCTCAGAAAAAGGGTCACTTGAAGCTATACATTTGCTGAACTTGATGTTTATAACTCAGTGTTTTAGAAATATTTTTGAAGTTTCCAACCACATTAGCATGTCTTTTTAATGGATTATGTTTTGCCTCAAATTTCATGCACACAGAGCTGAGACATAGGTCTGAACATAACCATCATCCTGGGGTAGTGAATCATAAAATGGTGTTTAGGTATCAGATTTCTGTCATACAGCTTCTTGAATAATGTGTGGTGCTCTCTTATGAGTTGCTTCAGAAATACAGCAAGCCCATGTGTAACAACGGGTGCAAAGACAATGCTGCATATTTCCTTTAGCAAAATGAATAAATGCCAATGTTGACTCCTGTAGCGTACATACCTGGCCTGGCATCAGTCAAAAGCCATTAAGGAAGTTCATTGTAAGGACATGCAGAGTTACGGACCCACAATTGACACTTTGCGACTCTTCCCACCATCAAACGATCAAATTGACAGGAAACAGAGACAAAGGACCCCTCTTCCACAAACAGACCATGCTTTTAGCATGTCCGAACGACACAGAACCAGACCAAAGGTCAAAGGGTCAGCTCCAGAGGATCAACCAATGGACACCAGGCAACTGGAGAATATAGGCAAAATCTCCAGTTTGTAACAATAAGACCCTGTCTAATGATATTTGATTGTTTCTTATATAGGACAAGTAACAACAAAAGGACTGATTAACACTAAGGTGTGAATCCTGGTCATGCATGAACACACACACACGCACACACACACACACCAACCTCCCTTCCTCTGCCCCTCTCTAGATAAGAGTCATAAACTACAACCCACATTCCAATCCTGGGTAGTGACCAGCAGAACACTCTCCACAGACACAGATCTAAGGAAGAATGTGAAATTAAATATCTAGCTGTTCTATAACTCATGAGATGTTCCTATGCAATAGTTTAATCCCAAACTTCTATCCCATAGAATGTTTGAAAGGTAACATGTAGATTTTAAGACAATGTCCTTCATGTGACCATACTATCAGCATCCTTCACACGAGGTAACACACACTGACATCCAGAATGTCCATATTATTATTATTACGGTCAAAGAACTGCTGTGTCATTCACATTTATAGACTATTAGCTTTAAGAAATGTTTATATTGTTGTTTGATCAATTAATCACTCGTATTATGATTAATTCCAGGTTTGAAGGATGTAATATGAAATCAACACTCCTATTACTCCTCTCTGCCATTATTAGTGCAAGTAGTTTTATATGTTATTTCATTTAATGTTTTGTGGTCATGGTGGAAAACAGATGTGTGAGTTTATAAGTAAATTCTAGAATTAAATTATTCCAAAGTTCAGTTACTCTACAGGAGAAGATGGGTGACACCCCTGAAACATGCCCCAGCCCCCCAGGGGATAAAACAGTCGTGAACAATTCACACAAAGCCAGAAGTCAGATGAAGAGAAGTCAAAGAAGACAGAAAAAGGTGAGAAAGGTCAGAAACGTTAGAAACGCAAAAAAGTTAGAAATTCAGCGAGATGCTAAGAAGGAAGATGATGCTAGATATGAAGCTAAAAGCTAGAGGCTGAAAAGCTGAAGCTAGAAAACGATGCAGAAACTAGAAGCTGAGAACTTTGCTCAAAGCTCAGAGTCCCGGCTCAAAGCCCGGCTCTGTAGCCATGTAAACTTTTAGCTCTAAGCTGCTAGCCACAAACTAATGGCTCTTAGTCATTTTTGCACTTTTCGCGTCTTTTATTTTTCTTTGCCACAAGCTCCAAGTAACATCATTTTTGTCTACATGCACAATCTTTTATTTTTATAAGCCAAGTAAAGACCAACTGAACCAAAACAACAGAAGTGCCTCAGGGTAATTTTGTAACTTTTAATCATCATCAAGTTTTCCTTTTTGAAGATTTTGACAACTTTAGAGTCACCTGGTCAACACCAGTCTCCTCTGAAGTTATCCAGCCAAAGTGAAGAGCATTAGAGTTGATTTCGCATCAACCCGCAAGAGACGCTAGCAGATAACACCTCTGCACGACCGCCTGCAGAGAAGCCGAGCAGACATCAAGAGTACCCGAGACAGAAAGTCTCCTGGCAAACTCCACCAGAGCTGAATCGCTGAGACACCGGCAGTATCCGTCATCATGATAACGGGACACGGCCTCCAGGAGAATCCACCTAAATCCCGTGTCTCCAGGGTTACCACGGCAACCACAGCTACCTGGGTTCCAGCCGAGGGTCTTCAGCTACAGCGCAACTCACAGTAGGCCGGTCTTTACACTCTGCTCATGACTGGGTTGATGTCGAAATATAGCAATATTTAATCATCAAACCTAATTCATAGATGTAGTATCATTAGCTGTATAGCCATAACATATTCTCTCCCACCATTACCAACTCATCACACTGCTCATTTCATTATTATTTTTATCTTTATGATTATGACACCTTGCATTTACTCTGTAGATAGTAGTTTAGTTAATAAACTCCTTTATTTACACCCAGTTGTTGTCCTGTTGTATTCTTTTGACGTAGTGACTGGAGATCCATTGAATTGAGAAGTCATGGCTTCTGATATGAGATTGATAAATTTGACAATGAAGTAATTCATTGTTGTCCTCCCAGAGGACTGGTGCCCCATTTCAACGAGAGTAAATTCTAAAATATGGCGTGAACGCTACACTCCTCATGCTAACAAGATCGGCAACTAAAAAGGATAAAACCTGCAAAAGGCACCACATTTGCGATGCAGTCTGTTTTAATGCATTGTCAGAAGTTCTCAGATTGAGAATAACACTTGGTTTATTTTTCTCATTTCCAGAACCATAGTCAAAACTAGAAATTCTATGATTCAACAGTTCAAGGGTAAAAAGTTTTTCTTCACAAATGAAATGGCGTAACATTAGTCTTACCTCCAAAGGGGCTACACCCTCAAGAATATAGTGCATAATGGCAACGTGTTCTCAGTGGCATGAAATTAATGCAGCTTGTTTAAAGAGGAGTCTTCGGGGCGTCGTGTGTCGTAGTGGTCTAAGCAGGTGCCCCATGTGTAGAGGCTACAGTCCTCGCTGCAGTCGGCCCCGGTTCGAGTCCTGCATCGGACGGCCCTTACTGCATGTCTCTCTTCCTCCCCATTTTCTGTCTCTCTCTACTGTCCTGTCAAATAAAGGCATAAAAAGCCCCCCCAAAAAAACAGGAGTCCTCTTTAACTCCATTGCAGTTGGATTCTTAAGTATGACATGCTGCTGATAGTTTTCTCTGGTGCGCTTCTCAATCTTATCTTCATCGTAAACAGACTGAGCACTTGTTTTGTCAACCATGCAGAAGTGACAAAAATTGTTTGCGGAACAGCTCTCTTCATATCCACATAGGGAATGGGTAGCTAAATTGTCAGCAGTCAAGAAACAGATTGTTCCATATAGTTGATGTTTTTGTCCTTCTTTTGACCTACACCAGAACTGTCAAGGAGTTTGAATTCCTCTAGTAGTCCTCTGTCCATAGTATTAAACAAAAGACATAAGTGAACATTTGAAAGTGAAGAACTAAATTCTGGTGGCAGATTTTTCAAATCAAAATGAACAGCACCCATTGTGTGAATTTTTGTTTAGGAGCCTAAAGGGTTAGTTGTTTCCAAGTCATCAAAATAAAACTGTATTTGGAGGGCTTGAGGACATGTCTCAAACAATGGGTGAGATGAAAATTGAGAACCATCACAATAGTTGTGTATTTTCCCTTCGGTTTGCCGTTTACTCTGAAGGTAAACTTTTTGCATTTGGTCATTACTGAATAGAAATTTAACAGTCTCAATTACTGAAATATATTGACATGTGTCTGCTGCCAACACTTGCTTCACTTGTCCCTGTTTTCTTGCAGTGTCTGCCCTATGACCAAGAAATATTTCCTTTGGCTTCACAAGATCAAATTTGCTCTTCAAAGTATTTGTTAATTTTGAAAGGTGTATCTTGTTGGGTCTGAGCTCTACCTCATGAACTGGACACCAAATATGTTGGATTTTGGTTGTTTATCAATTTATTGGCTATCATAAATCAAGAAAATATGAATATTAAAAATATGAATATTAAATAATAACTTCAAAATGAATTAAAGTTCACGGGGCACCAGCCTAAACTAATAGGCAAAATAGCCAATATGGTTTTAGTCTCAATTTATTACCATTAATCTGGAACTCTGATTAACCATTAGCTTACTAACTATAACCAAATTACCATATCAACAGTAAGTTAAAGTTGAAGGATTGGAATTCTACCGAGTAGAGGTTGGCAATATTCACGCTTGTGCAACATTAAACACACCAATAGTTATACTTAAAGACATTTATTTACAATGGAGCAGAGTAAAACACAATGTCTAATCTAGTATATACAGGTGTGTGTGTGTGTGTGTGTGTGTGTGTGTGTGTAGGTGTATAGGTGTGTGTCTGTGGAGACACAGACAAAGGCAAGATGGCCGATTCAAAGTGGTCACTGTGACCACATGACCTGAACAAAGGAGACTACACAAGATGGCGGTAAACAAAGAAACTACTCAGAATGGCCGCTGAGACTATTCTGTCCCTGATACGTGTATCATCTACGCACCACTGACAGATAGCTAACAGACAGGATTCAGAGAAAGTCGAACACAGTTTCTCTTCTTTCCATTCTTTATGTAAAACTGAAATAAACACAAATTTACAAAGCTTTAGTTACAAAAAATATACAGCATAAATGAATTTACATTGCTTGCGTACATCTGCTACGACAAGAAGCTACATTTAGCTTGGCTTAGTATTTTTAACAACTTAAACATATGAATTTCAAACAATATATAAGTATACACATTTCCTCAAAACATAAAACATGATGAACTTACAAGCAAAGAGTCTCCAAGGCACAAACGTGAAGAAAAGAGGAGAGAAGCTGTCTGTCTGACCGCATGGAGAGCTTTTCCTGGCTGACTGATTCACGTGATGTGAACTAACCACTCAGAAACACGTAACTTACACTACTAAAAACAACCACCTGGTGGTGCAAAAGAGAAATAATTTGAGGCCACAGAATGTGTGCCATGACACTCCCCGCCTGGTATTAATTATATACCACTATGTAACTAACTAAGAACATAGAAATGTCTACTATAAATGCACAAAAACATCAGTCAGGCGACATAAGGAGAACTGTTTCTGAAACAGGTCTGAGGAATGTCTTGATTGTCCCATGTCTTGCGACCCTCAACTCAACTTTTCTGACTTTCCCGTCGCTGCCAGGAAATGTCTTGGTCACAAGCGCCATCGGCCAGTCATTGCGCTTGGCTTGAGAATCTTTAAGAAGAACAACGTCACCCTCCTTCAGGTTTGGTCTGTCCTCTTGCCATTTGCTTCGGCTCTGAAGTGTTGCCAAGTATTCACGCCTCCATCTACTCCAGAAGATGTCAGCAAGATGCTGCACCTGCCTCCATTGTTGTCTCTACAGGTCAGATTCCTTGAAGTTTCCTGGGGGAGGAGAGAGAGTGCAGACCTTTTGAGTTAGAAGCATGGCTGGCGTCAACAAGAAAGGTGACTCTGGGTCCGTCGAGATAGGGATTAGTGGCCTTGAATTGACGATTCCAGTGACCTCTGCCATCAGGGTAGACAGCACATCATGTGTCAAGCGAGAGGGACCGTTCTGTTGTAGCATAGAATCAAGTATGCGTCTAGAGACACCTATCATCCGCTCCCAGGCTCCTCCCATGTGAGATGCGTGAGGTGGATTGAAGACCCATGAACAGCCCTCTTCGCTAAGGTACTTCCTTACTCTGGGTTCATGAGGGACGGTCAGCAGAATTTCCAGGTCTTTGCAAGCCCCTGTGAAGTTAGTTCCACAATCTGAGCGTATCTGCTTGGCGGGTCCTCTCAGAGCAAAAAAACGTCTTAAGGCATTTATGAAGGTGGAGGAGTCCATACAGTCAATCAACTCGATATGTATGGCACGAGAGCTCATGCAGGTAAAGAGAACGGCCCATCTCTTACTTTGCAACTGCCCTCCTCGCGTACGTCTTGCAACAACTGTCCAAGGACCAAACACGTCCAGTCCTATATACGTGAATGGTGGTTCGGTGGTCAGGCGATCGATGGGTAAGTCTGCCATCTTCTGCTCGGTTGCCTTTCCACGAAGCTTGTTGCATTTCACACATTTGTGAATAATGCTGTTGATACGCTTCCTTGCACCAACAATCCAATACCCTGCAGTGCGAACAGCAGCTTCAGTAAACACTCGACCTTGATGCTTGACTCTGTCATGGTAGTGTTCCACAAGAAGCTTTGCGACATGGCTACTGCCTGGAATAATCACAGGGAACTTTTCTTTGAAGTCCAAAGCAGCATGCTTAAGCCGACCTCCTATCCTGAGGAGGTCTCCATCATCCAAGTAAGGGTCCAGTTTCTTCAGAACACTGTTCCTTGGAATGTCTTTTCCGCTTGCAATACAAGCATGCTCTTCTCCATAAGCTTCTCTTTGCACGCTTTTGATTATGACAGTCTCTGCTTGTTGCAGTTCTTCTAGGGTACAAGGTTTTGTACAGTGGTGCCATGACTTGCAGGTTCTGTCCTGAACGTCAGCCTTACAAGACTTGGCAACATGTATGAGTGAAGCTGTGGCTCTCACTAAAGACCTCCACGAAGAGAAATGCTCAAAGCGTTGAGATCCCAGGAGGGGACTCTGAGTAGATAGAGTGGTAGAGAGTGAACAAACTTCTACATCCAAGTCCGGATCGACAAGGTCAAACTTGTCCTCTTCCAAAGAAGGTTCTTTTCCAGTTTGTGATAGGAATGCAGGTCCTGTTAGCCAGGTGGTGAAGCTTAGCTGAGCTGCTGGTACAGAGCGAGTGGCATGGTCTGCAGGGTTATGCTTTGTAGAAACATAATGCCATTGTGTTGGGGTTGAGACCTTCCTGATGCGCTGCACTCGATTGCTGACGTACACGTAGAATCGCCTTGTCTGGTTATGAATATACCCTAGCACGACTCTGCTGTCGGTGTAAAACTCCACAGCATCTGGTATGAAATCCAATTCACTTGTGACTATCTCCGCTATCTCTGCAGCTAGAACAGCAGCTCCCAGTTCCAGTCTAGGAGTAGTGTGAGCAGCTTGTGGAGCTAGCTTCGCCTTACCAAGAACAAATCCAACGTGACATGCCCCTTCTCTGTCGATGACACGGAGGTACACTACTGCTGCAACTGCTTTGACAGAAGCGTCTGAGAAAATGTGAAGCTCCTTTCTCAGGGCTGTAGAGAGAGTGGAGGGAGCATATGGCCTGGGAATCTCCAACTGTCCAAGTTCATGGAGCGATTTCCTCCAGGTGTTCCATTGTTCTTCCTTTTCCTCAGGAAGAGGGGAATCCCAGTCAAGAGCCTCACTTGATAATTCGCGTAGCAGGAACTTTCCTTGGATGCTGATGGGCGCGATGAACCCGAGCGGATCAAAGAGACTGTTGACAGTGGCAAGTATACCTCTACGTGTAAACGGCTTCTCTGTGTCAGCTACGCAGAAGGTAAACACATCTTTCTTCAGATCCCAGCTAAGTCCGAGACTGCGTTGGATGGGAGCAGGATCTTTCTCCAGGTCGAGGTCTTTGAGTCCTTTAGCACGATCGTCGATGGGGAACGCTTCCATTACCTCCTTACTGTTAGAGGCAAACTTATGAAGTCTCAGGTTCGAGTCGGCGAGCATCTCCTGTGTTCGTGCTAACAGGTCGATAGCTTCAGTAGCTGTGGGCACTGACAGAAGTCCGTCGTCAACATAAAACTCTCTGTCAACAAAGTGTTTAGCATCTGAGCCATAGTCCTCTTCACCATGAGCAGCTGCACGTCGGAGACCATAAATGGCCACAGCAGGAGACGGACTGTTGCCGAACACGTGCACCCTCATGCGGTACTCGATGATCTCTTTGCTGGTGTCATTGTCTTTAAACCATAAAAAGCGGAGAAAATCTCTGCTGTCCTCCCTGACGATGAAACTGTGGAACATCTGCTCGATGTCTGCAGTTACGGCGACCAATTCTCGTCTGAAACGTAACAGAACTCCCAGTAGACTGTTGTTTAAGTCTGGGCCAGAAAGCAGAACATCGTTCAGAGAGATGCCTTGTTTTTGTGCACTAGAATCGAACACGACTCTGATCTGACCTGGCTTCTGAGGGTGGTAAACCCCGAAGATCGGTAGGTACCAATACTCCTGGCCTTCTTGCAGGGGAGGGGCTACCTCAGCATGGTCACGATCAAAAATGTTCTGCATGTAGTTGACGAAGTGAGTTTTCATCTCAGGCTTCTTCTCCAGAGTGCGTAGTAAGGATGTTAAACGTGTCAACACTTGGTCTCTATTGTTGGGGAGCCGTTGTCGTGGTGTCTTGAATGGGAGCGGTGCCACCCAACTGTTGTTGTCATCTATGAACATCTCTCTATTCATGATTTCCAAGAAGTGTCTGTCTTCAATAGACGGTCCAACTTTATCGTCGTTCTTTGACCTTTCAAAGATGGCACTCCCTATGGCACAGCTGTCGAAGATGAGAGTGTCGCTTTCAAGAGAAACTTCAGGCGGAGGCTCAACACTGAACTTCTCCTTGACACAGAACCGGTTAGGACATGGAGGGAGAAGAGAGGGACGTCCATTATCTAGTACATGGGTGCGGTAGGTACTTACTGCTGCAGACTTGTGTACTGATCCTAGGCAGACGTCTCCTACCACAACCCACCCCAGATCAAGTCTCTGCGCATAGGGGGTGTTGTGGGGTCCATTCAGCTGCTCTCGCACTTTATGGAGCTGAAGAATGTCACGACCCAAGAGAATGAGAATCTGGGCTTCTGGGTCCAGTGGAGGAATGCAATGAGCAATAGGTTTTAGGTGAGCATACACCTGCGCTGCCTCTGGAGTTGGTATTTCGGTCCGGTTATCTGGCATGTCATTACATTCAATCAGAGTTGGCAGTTTTACTGTTGTAACTCCATCTAGGGACTCCACTATGAACCCTGTGGCCCTCCTGCCTGTGGTTTCTATCACGCCTGCACAGGTACGGAGTGTGTATGCAGAGCTTACTCCTTTGATGTTCAACAGGTCGAAGAACTCAGTTCTGCAGAGTGAGCGATTGCTCTGTTCATCTAAGATTATGTAGAGCTTCACTGCTTTCTCTGGGCGGCCTTCTGGATACACTTTAGCTAGGCAGATCTTCGAGCACGACCTTGAGCCTCTCTCATCTCCACAGACGTCAGTACATTTAGAAGTAACATCAGGTTGAGCAGCCTCTGTCTCTCCCTCCCCGCCTTGCTCGATTGGTGTTAAAGGGGGTGGTCCCGGATGAAGGGCTGCGATGTGAGTGTCACTATTACATTCCTTACATCTGATTGCTATGTTGCAATTCCTGGCCAGATGAGTGGTTGTAGCACAGCATCTGAAGCAAATGCCATTTTCTTTTAAGAAAGTCTTACGTTCCTGTAGAGGTTTGTTCCTAAACCCTCGGCAACGTCTGAGGGGATGGGGTTTCTTATGTAGAGGGCATTTCTTGTCAACATCATCTAAATGACTGCTTGAACCGCTTGTCTGACTCGCAGTCTCAGGTAAGACTTCCGTCTTGTGGGTATAGACTGAGCTTTTCACTTGTCTTCTTACAGGCTGCTCCATTTTTGTCAAACCTGTCCTCTCCTGTCCTGATGAAAGAGCAAAACTTGGGTCGTTGCGTGTCCGTGCCTCTCTGCTGACAAAGTCACAGAAGAACGAGAATGGAGGAAAGGCTACTTTATGTAGAGCTTTGTACTGAGAACCTTGAGCCATCCACTTCTCTTGAAGACCATAAGGTAGCTTATCTACAATAGGTGCTACGCCGCGAGCCGTGTCTAGATAAGCAAGTCCTGGCAAGAAACCTTCATATTTAGCAGACTCCACTTCCTGTAAGAGATCTCCAAGCTCACGGAGTTTGTTGGCATCTTTATTACTTATCCTTGGAAAGTTGTCGATCCTGTCAAAGAGAGACTTTTCTATTACCTCAGGGGAACCATAGCAGTCTTCCAAGCGCTCCCACACCTTTACTAGACCTTTAGTTGGATCTCCTACATGCACGGCTCGAATCCTCCTCACGTGACGTGCTGAATGCTCTCCCAACCATTTTGATAGAAGGTCTAGCTGTTCACTAGCTGATAGTTGCAACCCGTCTATGGTGTTCATGTAGGAGGATTTCCACGCCCAATAGCTCTCAGGACGATCATCGAACTTGGTAAGTCCTGAGGTAATAAGCTCACGTCGTGCTAAGTACCTAGCAACATCACCCACATTGTTATCTCCAGTGAGTAGTGTTTGTGGAGCAATAGGTGAAGAAGTGAATGGAGGTGCTGGTGAGATGGGATGAGGCGCTGGTGTTAACTTTGGAGGTTGCTGTACTTCATCATTATTAAGCCTTTCACTAAGAGCTGTAACATTTTGAGCTGTAAAGCGATTCTGCCTCGTTGGTGTTTCAGGTCTGAGCACATGGACGATAGGTTCTACTGGTTGATATGGCTCAGCCTCTACAGGAGTCGTTAATCCCAGCTGGGACTGGCTCTTTACGTAGTCGCGGACGCGTTCGGAGACATCACCTGCATCTGAGTTCTCCCCATGCTCGCTTTCTGCTGCTGCCTCTAGCACCTCTGTCTCGGCGATGGCTGCGGCCACTTCTCCTTCATGCTTTATAGTTGCTAGTGTTGCTTCCATACGAGCCTCTGTCACTTTGAGTTTAGCTTTTTCAATCATAATTTCAGATTCCTTCTTGATGAACTCAGCCTTGGCTCGGGCTGCTTCTAGCTTGGCACGGGCCTTGGCAGCAGCTGTGCCAGCTGATGCGTGATCCACGTGATGAAGCAGAGGTTATGGATCTGGTCTTGAAAGTTTCATTTTGCTCCTTTGCATCTTCACCCTTTAATGTTTTCTCCGACATCATGTATTGCTGTTGCCTACCAGGCGTATGAAGCGTGATGATGTGTGAGGAATATTTGAGGAGAAGCTTGCTTTCTTGAGCTGTTGTGCCCGCTGTAGCGTTGCTTTTTTACTATTCTGTCCCTGATACGTGTATCATCTACGCACCACTGACAGATAGCTAACAGACAGGATTCAGAGAAAGTCGAACACAGTTTCTCTTCTTTCCATTCTTTATGTAAAACTGAAATAAACACAAATTTACAAAGCTTTAGTTACAAAAAATATACAGCATAAATGAATTTACATTGCTTGCGTACATCTGCTACGACAAGAAGCTACATTTAGCTTGGCTTAGTATTTTTAACAACTTAAACATATGAATTTCAAACAATATATAAGTATACACATTTCCTCAAAACATAAAACATGATGAACTTACAAGCAAAGAGTCTCCAAGGCACAAACGTGAAGAAAAGAGGAGAGAAGCTGTCTGTCTGACCGCATGGAGAGCTTTTCCTGGCTGACTGATTCACGTGATGTGAACTAACCACTCAGAAACACGTAACTTACACTACTAAAAACAACCACCTGGTGGTGCAAAAGAGAAATAATTTGAGGCCACAGAATGTGTGCCATGACAGAGACCACCTAGAGTGTGTGAGAGGGAAGGTGTGAGTTTCTTTGTTAGCCTAGCTCATGTAATCTAAAGGTACCAGGTTAGAGGGGGAAGGTTAGCTTCATGCAGGTTCTAGAACTGAGACGTACTGCTATGTGTGTGAACATACGAGTACTCGATTAACTGTATGACTGACCACCACCTAAGCAAACATTACAACAACAAGGCATCAATCAACAAGTACATTAACAAAGTTAAGACTTCTGCTGCTTAGCTATGCTGTGCTATGCTGTGCTGGAAAGGTTAGGCCCAGTCAATTAATGTTACCCAGTCCTTGGAACAAGCAAAGAGGTCCTTTCCAGTGTTGGTGTAAAGTCCAGTGAGTTGGGAGGTTTCCTGGTGGAGTAAAGTCCTGTCTGGCTGTGTTGCTAGCTGTTATCTCCTTTGTTCTCCTCACAGAGTTAGCTGTTCCACACTAACTCTGCTACGACTCCTGTTGCTTGGAAAATCAGCTGGCCTTGTGTCGCAGCTGCTGATTCTGAAGAGGATTTGGTTCACTCACAGTTAATCCGAAGCAGATCGCTGCTGTCGAGGAGAAGAGTGTTTGCAGGCTGCTGGTAGCAGGCCGGCGAGAGAGCTGGTTTCTCAGGTAGCAGAGCTGACCTGGGCTGGGGCCTTGTTGCCCTTTGAAGAACCAAGAGGAGAGAGCTGGAGCTGCTCTCCAGAACAAGCCAAGAAGGGAAGAGAGGGAGAAGAGGTCCAGAGGACTGGTTTTGTTTGGTGACACACTTGTCACATGTCACATGTCACACGCTGACCCACACTGGCTGGCTAGTGGGGTCCGTGGGGGGAAGAGTCATCCCCAGGTGTGAACGGTGAGGAACTGTGGAGTGTGAGTTCCTTTGTCCAGTGGAGCAAAGAAACATTTGGTCTATTGAATGATTGAGTCCCAACAATCTACATCTTTAAACATTTGTTTAGCAGTATCAAACGTGTCCATTAAAGACTACAGACTCATTGTAAAGTGGTACCTGCAGATTATTCAACAATGTAGTTGTTGGGTGTTGAAGACTCTCTACAGTCCTCTCTAGTACCTCTTGTGAACAAGTAACACTTTTTGTTACATCCATTAAAGTTGTATTTGATGAACAGTACATTTTTGCCACACACGAGACAACAGTGTCCCTAGGAATGGCAGTTTTAAATGGAACAGAGTCTGGTGTTTCCTCAATATTAGATGTCCTTGTCTCAGATGTTACTGATGAACTGTGGTCATTAGGTTGAAATGACACATTCTCAACGAATGTTGTTGTTGATTGGTGGTCTCTATGAAGATGTTTGGAAAATGAATTGAAGTTATGGTATGTTCTTGGGCAACCATCTTTGGCTGCAGATAATAGTCAATTCTTGTCCTTCTGATAAGGCATGTATTTGACGTAGATGCCAAATGACTTTCTTTACTTCTGTAGATATCGATTGTCTGCACTTTGGACAAGTGTACATTCTCTTTTGATTTACTGTGCAGCCTGATGCTTTGAGAGAAGCTCAAGTACCTTGGCTCTGAGATGGTCATTTCATAGATGTATTCAAAGAAGGTGTAGACAGAGCTGAGCTGTGGTGGATAAGCCCAGTAACATACCCAGTAGAGCTTGAATAGCTTGACCACTGCACATGTCAGGCCATCTTCTACAAGAATGGTCACTCTGTCATTCCTTTGCAATGATGATGTACTGTCGCGTTGGGCTCTTCAGATTGCCGATGCTGATCAGCTGTGGCTGGGTTCTTGATGCCGTCTTGGAGTTGCTGCAGAGGGATGCAATGTTGGTTCCAGACTTAGAGAACACGAAAAAAGTTAGATACATTTCAGGAGTTCAAATAGCACCATCAAAAATAAATCTAAGTCTAAATTTGCATGCCATGCCAAATTAAGTAAAAGGTGTAAGACATTACAAATAACAGTCCATGCAAAACATACCAGTACAAAATCAAGTAGGAATGATTTAACACTACAAAAATGCTGATTTATGTGTGTTTTTCTTAAATGAATTAAATTAAATTAAAAAATATTCTAAGAGAGGACATTCACTCTGGTACATTTTGATAATATTTGAACAGTGATTTTGAAATAATTGAAATGGGTAAGTTCAGAATGTAGGAGCCTAGCCTTATTTCCTACTTACCAATGATGTTTATTACTAGAGTCCTTTCTTAGCACAATCCATGCTGTTCTTCACAGTGGTTACATTACCTATCTAGCCACAAACTAATGCAAAGCCAGTGGGCCACATTGTAGTGTGCACAAGCCCCATTAACTGGCTTAAGTACTATCTTAAGTAATAAAAGGAAAATGATGAATACGGACTGAGCTGCAATGACAGACTTACCAGACTTGGCATATCCAAGAAGCCTGGGGTATTCGTCGAAGATTTCAGCTATTGTGGGGGACTCCTTGGATATCCATGATGTACGCCTGGTGTATGTCTTCTCCATTGCTACTTTTAGTGAAGGAATGTTCTCTGAAGAGGGCCTGAGCCGTTTCAAGAGTGTGATCCAATCATTGGTCACACTGCTCTCCCCCTGGTCCTATTCTGCTCCTGGTCCTGTGTCACAGCCTATCTTGTGCTTTCTGTAACGATACTGACCCGCTTCTAACTTCCTGCAGATGTTACGCAGTCTCATCTCTAAGAATCCTGAATGTACTGATGCATCGTAAAAATACTCCTGAAGAACAAAATAAAATAAACAATAAACATTTTTTTTTATATTGGCAATAGTATAAGTGTTGAAAATACACACTTTAAGATAAAAATCTGACTTTAGCAGCTTGAAATCCAATACCTACACAAATAGTCAAATTATGTAACAGTAAGTAAGTAAGTGTATCAAGAGACACATTATAGGCTGTCTGACAACACTCAAAGGAATGACAAAAGACAACTACAAAATAATAACTTCCAAGTAAAAAAAAAAACAACAATACATTTGGCTTTTTCTGAAGTCATATTTATCTCTGGTATTTTGCTTTGAAGTAGAGACTGCAGGCCTTCCTGTTCAATTGGCACTGTAATATGCTACATTTATGGAAGTACAGGGAAACATGATGGAGGTGAATTTTACCTTTTAAAATATGATTATGTACAATATAGAGCTCAGGGCTGGGCAATAAACCCAAGATTCACAAATTCCAACATAATGGATCTCTTACTGACCCAGTTTTTCCTATGTTGATGTTAGATAAATGCATTCCTCCAGTACATAAGCCATTTCATTTTGTGCTCATTTAATTCAACTGAATGTAAAGCAACTGATAACATGTTGAAAGACAAACATGTTAACAGAGGGGCAACATGATATGGTACTTGTGCATTTGGAGTTTAAAAACTGTAATTTAATTTATTGTTACCTGTTACATGGAAAAATATGCAGTGATATGAATTTCAGGTCATACTGCCCAGCCCTAATAGATGCTCACATGAACAATGTATAAACCACACATGGGCATTTTACGGCCCCGGCCCGTGGGCTGTCTCAGTCCGGCCCACGACATCCACAGAGGAGAAAAGAAGAAAAAAAAAAAAATCCCGCATTGTAGAGGCATTTGAGTTTGAACTGCTATATGATCTGATTGCAAAAGAGGGCGCTAATTTAATTTGGAGTGGGTGAAAATGCGCTTCCTTGACTCTTGCATAGACAGTTCAATGATCATCAGGATGAGTGCTGTGAAAAAGAGAAAAGTTGATTCGGAATGTCGTGTTTTTAACACCGAGTGGACTTATAAATATTTTGTTACTCATGTGGGTTCAAAGGCTGTATGCCTGATATGCCAAAATGCAATTTCTGTTTTCAAAGAATATAATATTAAGAGACATTTTTCGACCAAGCATGCCAACTATGCCACCAACCTATCATCACGGGAGAGAGAACAAAGGGCCCGTCAGAATATTTTTGTGAAGCAGACAGCCATGCAAGAGACAGTCACAAAAGTAAGCTACATGCTGGCTCATAAGCTAGCCAAACACAGCAAGTCGTTCTCAGAGGGTGAGTTTTTGAAAGACTGTATGGTTGAGACTGCTAGTATCCTGTGACCTGACAATAAAAGTCAGTTTGAAAAAATCAGTCTGTCTCGTCGGACCGTTACCAGGCGTGTGGAAGTGATTGATGAAGACTTGTTAATTGTAATATTCATGAGTATGATCATGTATTTGTTTAAAATGGGCTAGTGAATAACACAATCAATCCCACCAAATCTATGTACCCGTAGTTTAAAGTAATTCTGCACTAAATATTTCATGTTTAAATTTTATTTCCAATTGTGTGGCCCTTCACTTACTTTAGTCAGTATTGCCCACTGGAAAAAAATATTGCCCAACCCTGGTATAAATAGTACAAAAACAAAATACCTGTATTTTAAAAGCCTTTCCAGCATTTCTTTGGGAAGATTAGAAATCTGTCAAAGTTCTTTATTTATATGTTTCTGTCAAGATCAACAAATTCTTGGAAATCAGTATGATATTTCAGAATGCTGTCAAATGCAAAACCTGGTTACTCTGACGTGGCTTCATTTATCAGATTTTCAGTACTGTGAACAATGTAAATCTTCCTTGAGCACTCTTTTTCATTTTTAAAGGGGACATATTATATGCTTTTCAACAAGTTTAAATAAGTCTCAGACAGTGGTGGCTGCTGGTCTTATAAGGAGGGGAAGCTAATTTTTGGCCTACATCATAACAGGGGGAGAGGCTCCGCAGCTGCCGCTGCTCGTTGGGGACAGAAATCGCAGAGTGACAGAAGAGAGTCGCCAAACACAACGCTAGTCGTTTTTAACAAAGACAAAGTCGCTGAGGATCAGTAACGTCTCCAGATCAACTCCGAACAACGGAATGAAAAATTGAAAAATGCTCCAGTGGATGCTTATACTTCAAGATTGCTGATTCGCTCATTTCGCTGTCAATCAAAAAGGGACTCAGCCTCAGACAAATCACACAGTGTAAAGCACTGTGGCGCTGCGGGGATGAATGAGAAGGAAGTCATGTCAGTTACCTGTGATAAGTAGCTGATTTTGAACAAAAGATGAACATGTTATAGCGCATATTTAGTCAATGAAATGTACACACAACAGTACATATTTGACCACTTATTTTGTTGACATTTTAGGTGAAGCTGAGCTTCCCTTGCAGTCTTAGAGCAATCGTCACTGGTCTCAGAGGTCCCCAAAACATGTCTTTGAAGTTTCTTGCTAAAAAAAATCCACCCTGATCCTATATTTCAGCATGCCTGTAAACCCCTCTGTTTCAGCCCTGTTCAGAACAGGCTGTTTCAGTGTCTGTAGCTTTAAATGCAAATGAGCTATGCCTGACCACGCCCCTCTCCGGAAGGGGATGCGGCTTGGGCTTCTGGCACCATGCTCTAATGTTTATCGTGACCAGCAACCTGCCATCAGAAGTGCCATCAGAAGCTCAGAGGGAGAGGCTGCTGAAGAAGTTCAAACTCTACAACTGCAGCAAGACATTTTTGAATGGTTGGTAACCAATTTTGTGTATTTTGACATTACATTTTTAGTTTGTTGATGTGTGCTGGCACACAGTTACTAACATGTAGCTAGGTAGTTAATGCTAACTGTTACTGTCTCGTCATTACTGGCAGCTCTTTTGGTAAATAAGCACTATTGTGAATTGGGTAATGTAGTTATCTGTCATGCCTCCTTTAGATATACTTTTACAGTCTATGAAAATGTTTGTTGTCTGAAGACTGCTACAGGTGTTCAATGTCAAGACTAGTAAGATATTTTAATAGATGCTGACAAAGAAAATCATTTTTACTTTTATTAATTTTTCTCCATGTTTTGAGCAGAGATGCTCATCATGACATCTTCCTTTATGTAGTAAATTTATTTTGTGTATTACAATGAAAGCTGTAAATCAGCATAAACATGTCTGTCAGCAACATTAATCTTTAGTCAGAGACGAGGCTGTGCAGTGTTTTCTACACTACACTGTTGTCAAGCTCCACATTATATGCAATAAGTGACGTTATAAATTACCAGTTATATGTGCTTGATATGTAACCAAGCTTACTTCTTACCCACCTTAGCTCCACTGTCCGTCAGTTTTTGAATTTCATAAGCTTTATATTTTGGTGAATGTTACCATTTTTCTCTATATTTTGGATAGGTGCTCCTGTGAAAACTGTGCAACCATGCCCACAGAAGCTGAGAATATCTGCTGCTAGGAGATACCACAGGTAGCATTCTCACTTGACAAACTAATCAGTAATTTGTTTTGATTATATTACAGTTATAATAAACCTTAGCATTTACCATTTGTGATTCACCGTAGGTTACCAGACGGCTATAGGAGATCGAGGAAGAATTAACATGTATGGTACACCATCCTGGGTTGGAGCCACTCTGTCTCAATTTGTACTCCCTCCAGAATGCCTGCAACATATACGCTGACACATATACGCGCTGACTACGGTACTTTACGGTTGAGAGGAATACACCAGTACGTTTTGCTTCTTTGTAAAAACATATACGTTTCAATCTAAATAAAATATGTTAGACAGTCTTGTTTTACTTCAGTGCACATAATTTTACAATGGTAATAGCATACCACAAATGGAGTAAAACACCCTCAAATAAATTAGTTTAGCTGCTCTTTGATTTGTAAAGTTTTTCTATCAGCAGATAGTGTGCATATAATATATGAATTCAGAGGAGTCATTTCTTTAGAAAAGATCAAGCATTTATTTACATCAAATGAGGCAACTATAATCAGTGATAATAAAAAAGATGTAGGATTCACTGGATCCATATAAAAAATTGTGAGACACAACATAAATATATGTTTGCAAGACTAAAAGTCCTGTCCATTTGTTTTAGTCGGTACAGGTATCTAGCCTATAGGAGCTTTGTCAGCTGTGGAACTGTCATAACATTATATGTGCAATACTTAATACAATGTGTACAAAACATTTTTTGGTTGAAAAATAAAATAATATAACACTTACAGAATGTCGGCTCAGTCTTAACTGGTGTAGCTGCATTCTCCCTTCATGGCCTTTGGAAAGTGGACCTTGAAGAGTGGTTCACCTTCTTTTGTCTAGGCTTGTGGTCGGTCAGCATTTTCATTGTAGTACATGGCAGCCAGGTAGAGTCTGTAGGTACAGTAATGAAAAAATCAAAGGTGTTAATATTGACAGAAACCTTAGCCTACACACTCTCACAAGTTCTAAGTAACCACAGCTTCATTTACCTGCACAGCATTCCAAGACTGATAAATGACTGTTAGGTTTATCAAAAATAGATGCACTTCAGGTGGCTACAGACCTGTACTTCTGATGTGAGGCTGAAGAGTCCTCAAGGATAACTGTGTGCCTACAGTATGCGTCTCCAGTGGTTCAGTTTGGCATGCAACATCCCTTGTTGCTGGAAGCTGTATAGATGCACTTGATGTGCAGGAAACAGAGGTTACACCAACATCTCCTCAAATGTGTAGTTATGGCAACAGCTGCAAGCAGTGCAAAAATGATAACAAAGGCACTCAATTATGTGTAAATTGGGTTATCAATAGCTCGTAAATGCTGCAAATAGCTTTATATGTGCAAAACGCAAAAAAATGTGTGTTATAGACTATCCCCTTTCACATATTCCCTGTAACTCTGCGCTTATCTAGATATTCCCTGCAGACATCTGTAAACATGATATAAACATTAAACGTTAAAACGGCCATCATAAGGCATGACTCTCAATACTAACTTTCACAGCACTAACAAACAAGTCCAGACGCCTATGCTAATCACTGAAAAGCCTGTTTAGTCTGAATTTTAGCAGCTTGACTTTAAGGACAGCTAAAACGCCTTTCAAGTGTGATAAAGTTAGCAGGGTGGCTCTAATCAACGTAACACAGCGATACCAAGCAGAAGAATTGCATACAATCTGTACCTGGCTATACCCGGCTGTGTTGATGAGGCAAAACATTAGCCACATTAGCTGCCATGCTAACAACACATGCAACAGGCTCTCATGTACATACAGTAAAGCGACATAAAATGGTAAAACTTACAGCCCCCAAGTTTGAAGTTTGGTCTCGGACAGTCGGTGCTGATCTATGCTTTATCTTCAGAATGTAGCGAATCCCGCATTGCACTGCCCCTCGTTGAGAAAACAGTCCGCGGTGAAATGGTTAGCCCGCTACAACACTTCAGGAGTTGTAGCGGGTACATTTCCATCAAAAATAAAATAAAACAAATCCACTGGGTCTTCAGATCCTCAGATGTAGGGGGTAAAAAGACTTCTGTGTTGGTTTGTACAGTCAACAAGCAAGCAACTAGCATGCTTCGCTCATACCTTCAACATAGTTTTACCAGAGCCGGTGATGCAAGGGAATAAATGATAGTGGCTGCAAGGCGGACTCAGAGGGCGGAACACACCAGTGTTGCCAACTTGGCAACTTTCTCGCTAAATGTGGCAACTTTCCAAATCGTCTTGGCAACTTTTTTGTCAAAAGCGGCTAGCGACAAATCTAGCGACTTTTTCTGGTGTTATAGAGACTGACATGAAAGTACGTATCGCTCTACAGTTACTGTCCTCAACGAGCAGCGGGTGCTGCCATGAGCCCCTCCCCCGTCCCAAAGCACTCACAGGCAGTCAGTCTCACAGTAGCACCATAAAAAAAAAAAAAAAAAAAACTACCTAAGTAACTCTGCCAGAATGTCTCTTTTGGGTCACTTAGCCAGTCCCAAGCCTGGATAAAGGAGGAGGGTTGGACGTAGAGCTAGCAATTCCACCCCACATAACCGTCTTTTGATTAAATTTGATATTCTAACATTTAACAATACAGGACAAAATTGATTTATGTAATGTGGGAATAGACAAAGCATTAAAGTCATGAAGTTGTCTTGAGAAGTGATGGCCAATTTCAATGGCAAAAAAAAAAAAAATGAATCAACAGAAGAAAGTTCATTTGTAGTTCCAAACTGTCAGGGGTATTGAGGTAAGTTGGACCCAAATGCAGCCAACACACGGGAGACGGTGCAGGCAGGTTTATTTAACAAAGAACAACAGGTAACATGGGCAGACTTGGACAGACTGAGGACAACCAGACGTAAACAGCACTGTGACAAACCAGACATGAACAGACACCGTCAACAGACATGAGTGGCTTGAGGGAAATCCAGAAATCCCCAGGTAATCAACAGACATGAACAGATCGTGGCTACAACAATAGTGAAAAACAACAGACGAACTGACACAGACAAAGGGGAACACAAAGACTATATAGACAGAGGAGGCAAAGGTGATTGCACACAGGTGAAACACATTAGGGCGGGGCAAACAATCACCACACAAGACCAAGACAGGAAGCAAAACACAGACACACAAGGAAACCTTATTACAAAATAAAACAGGAAGTGAGAAAAGTCCAAAATAAAACTAACAAAAAGTGTCTGCCATGACACTAAACATATATAGGGTGTTTTTTACTCACTTTTTGTATCTCCCATGACGTTATTCCTCTCTCCTACTGTGTCTATTACAATTACGTGCAAATGGAGAATTATGCAAATTGGGTGATGACATCATTTAGCGACTTCTAGCGACTTTTAGGACAGCCAATAGCTAGCTAGCTTCCCTACTGAGGAGTTGGCAACACTGGAACACACACCTAGCTTGGGGAGTGTCACCCACCAGGGGGAGGTGTTATTTCCCTTCATGACGACATCAAGGGAAAATCTCCAATTGGCCTGTGTGAGCACACATTTTCTGAAAGGTGGAGCAAGCAAAAGACAGAGAAGATGGATTTTTCTCATGTTTGGGGGGTCTGTAGACAGGCCGGGGACACATATTACTGTTAGAAAACCATGGTAAAGTGCATTTTGAATAATATGTCCACACACAGTGGTAAGAGGAAAAAGAGGGGGGTGCTATTTACACTCATTGTATAGAGTGATGATTTTGCAAATAAATCTCAATCCAAAGTAACTTTAAAATCAGCCCACATCCAGGGGCTACTTATCATTTGGCTGCTGTTAAAGCCTTTTTCACTGCGCTACAATATTGATGTTACCTAAGCAATTGGCACTCAATAATATCCAAAGTCCACAAAATCGATTAAGCCAAACTAAGCAGCATCAGCGAGAGTTGTTAGTTTGTTTAACAGCCTCGGACACACACCTTCCAGGCCTGTTGCTTTTCCAGGACGTAGTCTCTTGAGCTCTGCCCTCACCTCTTCCGCTGTCAAGGAGAGGAGACTTGACCCCACTGTGGAGGCCCAGAGGATAAGAAAATTCGAAAAGAGATCTCAAAGATGTTTCATTTACTTCTCCTAGTCAACTATGAGATCTGTGTGACACCAAACTGAGACTAAGGTTTATTTCTCCTGTGTCTCATCTTTTTCTCCAGAGCAATAAGATGCACTGTATCTCAATTTAGTCTCCTTTTAAGTTTCAGAAGAGATCTGAACAAGCTCAAATATAATTCTCAGAGTTTCTCAACTTTTGTGTCTCTTTGTGATCTCAGGCAGAGAAATCAGAGAGCTCTCTCTATGAACTCAGTCTATTCTCATCCCAGCTTCAGTTCATGCATCTCATACTAAGCTCAGACAGAACAAATGAAGAGCTCTCCACAAGCACTCATTGAATTCTCAGACTTAGATCAACATTTTGGTTGTTTTTAATCATCCATCATGTTAACTTTATTGTAATCCACATGATATTTTTTTAAAATTATGTATTACTGTACGCAGAATGAATTGATTGACAATTTATGATTGTAGGCTGCAAAGACCTTCTGCTTTTATATTAATTATATTTTTTATGAATAATTTTAAGTATTCCACTGCATGTAATTCAGGTTTTTGTCATGAACCACATAAAACAAATGTATCTAAAGGCTGTTCAGGCTCTGATTCAACATTAAGTCCAGAGTGATGTATCTCACTTGTGTGTCCATAGCACTGGGATGTATGGTTGGCGTTATGGAGGTCACACAAATTTGTGATCGAAGAGTCTTTCGGATCAGCAACGTCATCAGCTTCCAGATTAGCAGGAATGGTCTCTTGCTTGGTGCGGCAGTCATCTGACCTCGAGTTTGTTGATTCTAGAAAAAAAAAAAAAAAAAAGTCCTAATATATTTAGCAAATTTGTTTTCTTATAGCAATGAGTCATTTACACCAATTGTTGAAAAGCAGTATTGGTGCATTTATGGCTTACTAGTCTCGACATGTTTATTTTTCATTATACTTCTGCTAAACACATTACTAATTACTAAACTATTAAAGTGTTATAGTCACCTGAGCTGCCAGTAAAACCTTGACAAACCAAGTGAGGTTTGCAAGTCTCACATCAGTAACAGTGATTTATTGACTTATAACTTTTCTTTGAAATAACACTGCAGTCGATCAAAATTTAAAGCTTTACAACATGCAATTTCTTACATGTCTAACAGAGTTAGTTGTTTACATTTTTGCAGATTTGTTACCTCTGTTCTCCAGTCCTTGTGTGTCCTGCTGAAAACAGAGAATAATAATACATTTAACAAATTTAACACTCACATGCAATTTTATTAGACATACCTGGGTAAAACTAATGCAGTATATGAGAAATCCTGCTATAAATCCCCCCTTCATGTGGATTAAAATGTTAATGTTTATTGAATCTGTTTTAGAGGTGATAATTTACTTGAATGGTTATTTTGGACACTGTAATTTGTGGTGCTGTTGAACTGTACTAGGTTATGCTCAGGCATGTTCTTAATATTTTGTTAACCGTACATATAAATGCGATCTTATCAGAGTGTCATTTCAAACAAAATTTAATTGTTATATATATAAAATTATTGAGGAATGTTGTCAGAAGCAATGTAGCTGATGTAATATAGCTGAGAGAAGAACATAACAGCTGACCAGTTTTTTTTTATAAAATACCTAAAAGTCATACTTGAATAAAAAGAAAGGTGTTAAAATATGACTTTGGTAAAAGGTCAAGTTACCCATATGAATAGTACTTCAGTAGAGGTCTTATCTGATATTGCAGTAAATGTACTTGTAATAATCAGCCCACTGATTATTGACCTGGCTGATTACCAGATCTGATATTAACCATTTATCTGACTATCTGAATCAGTTAAATCCTTTAGATAAATTAATTTAAAAATGTGCTGCTTTGGCTCTGATGCTTCATGCAATCTGTAAGGTAAATAAAAACTATAGTTATCAGATAAATGTAGTGAAGTAATAAAAATGGAGTAATAAAATATTTGTCTCCAAAATGTGGTGGAGTGGAAATATTAAGTGGCAAGTTAAGTAACACCTTAAATTGTACTTAAGTACATAACTTGGGTAAATGTACTTATATTCAATCACTATAAATCAATATAAAAATAATAAAATGTAAATTTCCTTACCTTTCTTCTGTATCTTTTGCAAGTATTTTGTTGGCTCTTCATTTTTCTCCTCCAGCGTGAGTAGTGCCTCTGTGCCATTTTCAAATATGCCCAACTGTTTGCCTGAAATAATTTCGACAGTAGAAATAAGAACTTGAAAATTATACATATACAAATTACATATATTCATATATATATATATATATATATACGTATATAATTAATTTAAAAATGTGCTGCTGATATATATATTGCATTGATTTTACAAGTTTCTAGAACTCTACTGGGAGGATGGGATAGCAGTATTCTAAAATATATCTTCTAGAAGATTCTCTTATTTGATAATGGTGGTAGAGAGTGCTGTCTAATACATCAGTCCCAAATTTCTTATAGGTGTTCAATTTGGGTGGAGTGAGCGTTGGTGTTGGTGAGTGTGAAGGTTGTGTTGTGGTCACTGTGGTGTAATAAAGAGTCACCTCACTATCATCTGTAACTTCAATAGAAGAGCAATATTCATGCTTGGCTGGTGTCAGAAATGGAGCTGCAGGGACAATGAACCTAGGGATGACAGAAAAAAATGCACAGATAGTTCATACATTTATGAGTTTGCATATAGTGGTGCACAAAATATGATATGCAATTTATTATGACTGAAAAGGGTTACAGAAATTGAATAATTATACACACGTGCAACCTTTCCTATTAAAGAGAAATTGATTAAAATAAAGATGACTAAATCATAGTCATAATGAAAATGATCACAGTAACATTTATAAGCTGGTAGGTAAGTTACATTGATTTCACATTTTTAAAACACACAAGCTCTTACTGGCATATAATAATCACTAACTTATCTGTCTCACCATTTTATTATTGGGGTATTATAAGGTTATTAAAGTTGATGAAAACAAAATAATATGATATTGAAATAATTAATCTAAAAAATTATTTCAGTTAACTGAAATAAAAACAAAAACGAGGCTTTACAAAACTCAAGAAATAACTGAAATGTATTGTACATTTACAAAGCTAACTAAAATAAACTAAACATAAAAAGAAAATTATTATTTTACAACTCTATCGGTCAAATTAATTAATTCACATCGGGCTGATTTAACGACGTTAAGTCATAAGTTAAAGTATGGAGTTGCGGGTAGGAGGGATGGAGGAAGAAGGAACCGTCACGGGACGAAAAGGAAGGTAAGCTACATCTTTGTCAAACGTAATTTGGGTAAAACTTTGTCAAATTTAGATGTCGAGTGTTTATGTTGGTTCTGATGCTTTTTTGAAGAAACTGGTCGGCATATGTGGCAAATAGTGAAGCTAGCTAGTGATGCTATAAGCCCGGGCATGAACTTGGTAAGGTTAGCTAATGTTAACTAGTAACTTACTGCAGTAACATCTTTATGTAAAAAATATGCACTTTGGGATTATTATTTCTACAAACAGCGGGCCCTAGACAGTTTTGGAGTTAGACATAAATCGTGTATGACTGGAAAAATTTGTGGTCCCATCGTAGTGAACCAATTTTCTCTAACTTCATGCAACTAATTTAACTTAACATGTGCAAACTTCCCTGCTCTACCGTGTTCGGGACGTCACTGTCACCGAACGTCACCGGAAAGACCCGAACAGTTCCGAGGTACAACTGAAGAGCGCAGCGTTACCTGTTGAGTGCTGCACACATCCTCGGTATTTGTGACGGTGTCGTTTGGAGCCAGGTCGGGACTATCAATGTCGTCGCTTTGTGCGTGGATACAGAGTGAGTTAGCACTGGACATTTGTTGTTTGTTGTCTGCTGTTTAGCAGTGTTTGGTGCGGTTTCGGACCGGCCGCCATGTTGAAATACGTGTTCACACACTTTGAGTTTCTTCATGTGAAAATATAGTCAACGGTATATTAATGCGTTTGCATTTCAATATATATATGTTCTTAATATATAATCCTATTCGGATTGTGTTTGTAATATTGTAAATGGATATTACATCTGCTGATATTTATGCTTATTTCAGTTAATATGTGTACTCTGTAATGAGGTGGTCCGAAGCGCCCCCGTGTGACCTTTAGAGGGTACTGTTTGACCTTATTGGTATTCTCTGCATTTCTCGAATAATAGATTATTATGTATCTGTTTAGTGACATTGCTTTATTCAGTATTACTTATTATTATTATTACTAACATATTTATTGTTTGTTTGTATATTCCAAGGGAACCACAACCCGACACTTCCTGTATGTTCATGTGTGGAATAAAGAGGGATAACAACATACTGGAGTAGCTACAATTCTTCTTACCGAGAACTAAGGCCAGACCTGTGTACGCCAGCATAATTAACAAATAAATCACATAACATTAGGGTGACCAAACGTCCTCTTTTGCCCGGACATGTCCACTTTTCACGTCTTGTTTAAATAAATTAAAGTTATAAGGCATCTTTGAGTAAACTTCGAGTATCATTTAAATATCTCGAGGCCGAGCCGAGTGTCCTCCTTTTTTGGAAATCAAAATATGGTCACCCTATTAACATTATAAACTCAAGACGTAAGGAAGTGAGAAGGTGCATCTTTCCAAGATATGTTATCAAGAAGCAGGGGTTTAGGAGCAATGTCCAGAACAGAAGAGCCCAACAACTTATCCCAGAAAAGTGCAATTCTTAAAGAAATCTCCAAACGTCAAAAGTCACAGCCTGGATTTTTACTATGATGTTCCTTTAAGGTCTTTGTGTCTTATTGTGGTTTGTCTGGTGGATTTTAGATCATGTTTTTCAGTTCCTGAGTTGTCTGATATGGTTAAATTAACACAATCTGTGTATCCAAAGGTATCAACAAGTTGCTGTACCCAATTATGAGATATAATGACATGATAAAAATAAATAAGACATTGAATCACCTTTTTTAAATAATTACAATGTGTTGTACTTTTATATATTCAACAGAATGGATTGCCCAGCAGGAAATACTAAAAAAGAGATGCCCAAAAGAGCGTGAAACCCACCGAAGATGAGTTTTTATGACCCAGAGATGACTCAGATGGTAAATTGCGGCTAAACTGGCGATCACTAAATTTCAATGAGCCGCAGTGGGCTAAATACGGGAGATAATTGTTGACGCGCACAATAAACATCCATTCTTGTTTCTGAGGCTCTGTCACATTTATTACTTCCTCATAGCGATGCAGCTCCAATAACTTACAGATGCCCTAGCAAAGATAACAAAGCAAAGCACACAGATTACACAATGTAATGTTTCAAAGCGAAGCGGTCAACAGAGAGTTTCACTTCCGACATTCACCCACCATGGTCCAAAGCCAAAAAAGGTGAACAGGTGAGTGGAGTTAGAAATAATCTCGGAGTACAACCCACAGAGACACATCCTCCACCAAAGTGCCAATGCAGTGTTCCCACACAAACCACACCTGTGAATATGCAAACTTACATGTATGGCTCCTACATGGTAATTGAGTTATTATTTCACTACACGGCTTAGCTAATTTTTGAAGTGATTTTCATTCTTAACTTACTTTGGACACTATAATAACCAACATCTTTGACAGTCTCTGGTCTCATATCACTGGGATTATTATTATCAATATATTGGCAGCTTCAGGCACAAACATTGATTTACAGGATTTTTTAAAGAAATGTCAAGAAAAGGGAGAGTAACCCTCACTTGAAACTGTACATTTTAGTGACAGAATTTTACAACTCTATTAGTCAAATTATCACTATATTGGGGGCTGGGAGATTGATTTAAAAATGTTATTTCAATGAAATAAAATTCTCTCATCGGAAAAAGTAACTACTTTTTTCCAGGATAGGCATGAAATTGCAAATAGGTCTCTAATTGTTGATACCTGCAGAAACTCTGTTGCCACTTTATTGCAGATTTTAGAATTTAATCCTTTAAAATGTATTGACAATTTACTGAACTGTTTCAGCAACCCATTATTTAAAACAAATCAATTTGAGACAAAGTGAGACCAGGTGACTACAGTAAAATGCTGAAATATTAATACAATATTTTCATCTAACAACATAGTAACAAACTAAAAAGTGATATAAAATACTCCCCACAACACACCTGCACACAGTTCATTACCCCATTCTACCCTACCCTATTCTGAGCAGTTTATTGATTTATACATTAATAATAATAATAGTAAACTTAATTTGTGTAGCGCCTTTCACACAAGAATTGCAGCTTAAAGCTTTACAACAAAGAATTTTAGCACCAAGTGCTCCATAGAAAATGTGTAAAAAAAATAAATAAATAAAATGCATAATCATTAAATAATGAAATAGAATAAAAACAATTTCAGGACTTTTTGTATTATTGACCTTTGAAGATGGATACACAGCAAAGATTTTTAATGTCTGTGATATACTAAGCAAAGATGATAAGCCCATCGCTTGCTTCAGAGATCTGAAGCCAGGAGCAGAAGTACTTGTAAGATGGTCTGACAACAAGTTCTACAGTGCCACAGTGGACTTCATTGGAACAGCTGACAGGACAGTGGATGCCAAGAAGGCCACAAAGAAAGACATGAAAAAAAAAGAGATGCAGCTGCTCAAAGACTCTACAACCTTCCATCCCTACCTCAAGCAGGTCAGTCCACCTCTGCACAGGATCACCCAAATACTGTGAACCACAATGTCATCCAGCCTCCAACTGCCTGGCCAGTGTACCAACCTCCACCTACCGAGTCATCTTTACCTATCCAGCCACAGTACCAGCTTCCAGTTTCCCAGTCATCGCCACATATGCGTCCATATTACCAGCATCCACCTATCCAGCCGCTCCACCAGTATGCACCCACTCTGTCTCCAGTCACACATCGTTCCAGCCTTTCGCAGTATCCAAAGCATCACCAGCCTCACACGGCACTGCCCACATCTTCAGACCTGTCACAACAGCCTGTTTTGGTGGATTTGGATCAGCAAAGACAGCCACCAGCTCCTACTGTAACACCCAAAGAAAGCTTTCTCAAAATGTTGTACAATCCTAATAAAAACCAAAAACCTGCTGTTCTTGGGGACCAGAGCCAGACTAGTAAGTCTGAACATGAGACTTCTTCAAGCTCATAGATACTTTCATCATTGAGCGTGATCCAATTCCAGAGTGTGGAGAACCATGTTTCAGTCCGCCTGAATCAAGAGAAGACAGATCATGGTAGCCATATAGGGCATGCAAGGCAGAGGTGGAAAAAATAGTGGAGGAGAAGGCCAAACTGCAGGATGTGCTGTGTGGTATAAGTAAGTACGTTTTGTCTCTCTGTTGCAATTAATTGTTACTTTAACGCTATTTCCTTTTTTTCTCACAATTTTCCTAAGGTACCCAATTGCTATTCAGTACACACAAGCACTGTAAAATGAGTTATAATGTGGGCAATAATCAAGTGTCATTAATTGTGGAACAATAAACTGTAATTATGATTTGTAAAGTTCTACTAAATTTTGTTACCTTGGACACTGGGAGTTATTTGGTGCTTAAGCTAAAACTTAAAAACTTTAAACAATTGGGTAAAAATCTTAGCCGATCATGAAATCTTTTGATTTTTTTTTTTAAACTTGTCTCTTATTTTCTTGAGTTTATGATTGCTGCTGTGTCCCTGTAAGGTAATTAATCTTTTGTATCACAGGTGGTGAGCACCTTGAGGCATTAAAAAGCTTTCTGGACAAAGTGGAACAGATCCAACCTCAGGCTGGTGTTGGGGCTCCAAAAAACAGATCTGGGAAGCAAGAGCTGTTTCCAGAAAGTGGCCTCTTCGTCTCCTCTACCCGCCTGGCTGCAATCCATGGAGAAGCAAAGAAGGACTGCCTTTGCTTGTTCCATCTTCTTTTTGATGAATTCTTTAATACAGAGGAGTGCCGAAATGCTGTGGCGTTTGGGAAACACCTAAAGGTGCCAGATGGGAAGACAGTCCTGGATAAGTTCAAAGTCAATGGGATTCTAAGTAAGTACATTGCTCATTCGGTAGTTAACAATTTAGGGAAATGTTATGGAAAGGTTGTGGAAATTCATTAGTAAAAATGTGTGGGAACCCAATATAGAGAGCTGAAGTCATGCCCACGGTGGATCCCTTGGGACCTTATTTTGGAAGAAATATGTATGGCAGTGAACAGTAAGAGACAACTAATCTTTTGATCCTGTTTGAATTGTGTCATGAATTACACATATTTTTGTCAATTTAAAATATAACTTTACAATTCAGAAAGTCACAGTTACAGTTACTACACACCCAAGAGTTGCCTAAGTTACGTCATGCTACCCAGAGCTGCTGAAGCTAGTGTTAACATGATGCCTGTGTGTTTCGTTCCGGCATGTAGTCACACGTACATTGAGTCTTGCTTGTTCTTTTGCTTCCCAGCTGAAAAGGAACAGGATTCGCTGCATAAAACACATCAGCTAAGATACATTTGTGCATGAAACAGCTAAGTGGATACTATTCACGTATAATATATTGTGTAAGATGAAACATTTAGTTTACTGACCGGTTTCACACAAAACTACTCAATACTTCACTATTTTCATGCTTATTTTTCTTTAATCAGGTAACATTTTGTAGAGATAGAAATTAACAAACATCATGTGTAATTCCTGACACAATTCATGGGATCAGAAGTTAAGTTGTCTATCGCTGTTCACTGCCATACATGTTAGGGGTGTCACGATTCTCCAAATGCTGTATACCAGGCATGTCCAAAGTCCGGCCCGGGGGCCAATTGTGGCCCGTGTTCAGATTTTCACCGGCCCGCAGCCTCTGTCATAAAATCAATAATATGCGGCCCGCCAGCACTGTTGACCACAGTATAAAATACATGCGTACAACAAAAGGTATTTTACATTTCACCAGAAGATGGCAGTAGACCTGTGGCCGCACTCTCGCCGCCGTGACCCTTGTGTGATCCTTTCAGCCCAGCCTATTTCTGACATGGCGACTGTAACTAAAAAAAGAAAAGTTGACAGCGAGGGCCGCCGCTTCCAGGACAAATGGAAATTGGAGTATTTTTTCGCTGAATTACGAAACACCTGGACCTACATTGTGACGGAGGCTTAAGTTAGTAGACTGGCTTCTTTACAGTAGTTTGCAATCACGAAGTGTGCGTCTGTTAGAACGCAGTCTATAAAGTTCCCCCAAGACTAAAGTGAAGAATGAAGCAGGAGACAGTCAATCCTCTTTATGGTGCTTTAATCCAGTGTAGACAACATACACAGATGTGTTGAAGGTGTGTGGTTAAGATGTGTGTGTGTGGTTGTTTCTCTGGATGCACACTGAACCACAAACGGCAGATCAACAGTTACAAAGCAGCAACACAACTTCCTCTACCGGCCATACACACGCCTCACCGTCGTCAGTCTCTTTTCTCTCTCTCTCAAGCGGCGGCACTCTGCCCTATTGAGCGCGACAGCGCCCCTAGTGGTTAGATCTGGTTAAGTCACCTGCTCTGTCATGCAGCCTTCAGAACATACATACTGCAGTCGAGATCTCAGTATCACCCTTCACATTAGTGCAGGCAAGATATGTGTTTAGTCCTCTGAGGTGAATAAATTCTAAAATCTCACTGAATTTATTTTTTTGTGATGATCAAAACCACAGTTTTGAATATGCACGGACCACTGTTTTGAATTTAGAAGTTTACAGTGAGCATTTAATAGTGAATAATATGTAATGTTTCAAATTAACCTAGATATGTTTAATCTTCCCAAAAGTTTTTTTTCCAGACAGACTTTTTCTTCATTTTATGTGGTCTTCAAATATGAAAGGCATGATGATTTTGGCAAAAACTTGAAAATGAAAGAAAAATGAAGTATGCCATTTGCAATAAAAATTTCATAAAATAGTTCATTTGTATTTAATGTTAATGGTTCAAAGAATGTCAGGCTGAATGGTCGGCCCCCACACATTTTCACCTTACCAAATTTGGCCCTCTTTGCAAAAAGTTTGGACACCCCTGCTGTATACGGTAGTTTTTATTTCTAGTTTGTTTTTCCCTCTTTCTTCTGCCCCTTCTCACATTCATCACCATATCTGGCCAAATTTGGCATAGTTTCTGACGTGTTGGAACCCCATGTATCACAAAGCTACATTTAATGTTGTGATTTTTTCAGTGTCCTCACAGTTTTACTGAATTTCCTCATGTGTGAACCATAGAGATATTTCAATGTGAATTTTGTGATATCGGGATAAAAAAAACTCTCAATACTGTCATGGTAACTGCTGTTACATTATGCAATTTGTAATTTGTGCTTTCTTTTCTTTCTTTTCTTCTTGCAGCTTACATCATGCGCTGTAGTGCACTGGATGGATGGACACTGGTGGAGAAAAGTAAGGTCAAAAAAACCCTCATAAACAAATGCCGCATCAGGGCCACAACACTGTAAAGTATTGGATGTGGCATACTGATAGACATTTGTTGAAATGACCATGTTCAAAAAAGCCCTTGTATGCAAATGCTGCATGTGGGCCATAAAGACTCTTAAGTTGTTCAATGTTGTGCATTGTTGTAAAGTTGTGCTGACACTGCTCAAAACACTGTTAGAGACATTGTTACTGTTTTAAAAACATATTTTTACTGAAAAGAGACACATTTATTGTTCAGATTTTATAATGATGACAATGTTAGAATAGCTTTCGCTGTCTTTAAATGTTAACTTTATTGTTAACGTTATTGTTAACGTTATTACAGCTACTTGAAATACTCAAAATACTCATTGTCATTGAGTACTGCTGTTTTGAATTTTAATAAAGATTCAGATTCAGATTACTTTATTCATCCCGAAAGGGAAATTCATTTGTCTGTCAGCTCATCTGCTATTTGCTATAGAATTATAAAGTCTAATGGCTGTGGGTACAAAGATCTTCTATATTTCTCCGTCCTGCAGTGAAGGGAGGAGCCGTCCACCACTGTTGTTTCTTTGAACCATTAAGATGTTATGAAGTGGATGATCTGTGTTGTTTAGAATGATAAATCCAGTCAGGTGGGAGGAGAGGGTAACATGATTGAAGTCTTCTGATATTATTATAAGTGCCTCAGGATGTTTAGTCTGTATCCTGGCAACGATTTGATGGAGAACCTCACATGGAACTTCTTATTTGCTGCAGCATTTGTAAGGTGTGTGTGTGTGTGTGTGTGTGTGTGTGTGTGTGTGTGTGTGTGTGTGTGTGTGTGTGTGTGTGTGAGATTCGCATATTGCTCCATAGTAGCTCCAGTATTGCTCATTTTCTTTTCCAAAGGAGAAAAAAAGGAGCCATTAAAAACACTGAACAGAGATTAGCAAGGTATCTCCCTTAAGTCTCAAGTATGACTCCCTCTAATTATTCTGTCTCACTTATTTCTCCTAGTGAATTTTAGGAGAAACATATGAGAAACATTTTAGACAAAATAGAAACTAAAATGAGGCTGAGGTAAGAATCTCAAATTTGTCTCCAGCTGTAGAAGAGCAAGCTTTGAGCAAATTTTCCTTTGGGGGGAGTTGCAGCTGCAGTGTCAGGTTACGAAGGAGATGCCATAGGATAAGCTGTAGCTGAAGCAGTGGGAGAGAGAAGCGGTGAAGCTGTGTCAAACCTGTTGTAGAACAGGTCGAACTCATTGGCCTTGTCCACATCACCTGATGATGTTGTTCTACTCTTTATAGCCAGTGATGGTCCTGATCCGCTTCCACACCTCTCTGGTGGTTGTTGTGGTTGTTGGGCTGCAGCTTCCTCTCTACTTTCCTTTTGTAGTCTGCTTTAATCTCCTCTTCAGCTCATGTTGCACAGACCTGAGCTTCTCCCTGTCTCCATCCCTGAAGGCCTCCTTTTTCTGGTTGAGGAGGATCTTGATGTTACTGGTGATCAAGGGTTTGTTGTTTGGAAAGCAGTGTACTGGCAGTTGCTGGTATTACTGTGTCCATACAGAAGTTAATGTAGTCAGTGGTACATTCAACCATTCTATCAAGGTTAGGGTCATTGCTGTTATCATTTTCCTGTGACTCCCAACAGTTCATTTCAATCTGTACACTCAAAACAGTCCTTTAGCTTTAGGCCTCCAGGGTTAAGTTCCTGAATGAGCGGCTGGTTGTGTAACCGGGTCAGAAATGCATGTGCATCATATTTTACCGTCATATTTTTCTGTGTTTTATATTTATTCTATTTTATCAGAGTGCTGTGTATTGGTTGACTTGCATGTGTTTTATAACATTTTATCTGGTTTAATTGTTGCTTGCAGTTGTTTTGAAGTGTGTTTTGACCGTATGGTTTAAATGAACTGATGACTGATGCCCACGAGTTGAAGATGTGATAGGAGGAGTCAAAATGACTGGTCTATTAGATACTGGTTTCCAAACCACCTTAATGAGGCAGAGCAAACTGACTACGCAGTTTCCACAGTATGGTGTCTGAGAGCTCCCCTCATTTGTCAAGCTTAAGGCAGCCAATGGCCTTAAAATCCCCTGTTTAGGCTATGCCATGATGGATTTTGAAATCGAATGGCATAAGGGATCACAGTCCCAGCTAGAAGGGAGGCTGTGGGGGCGCGCAAGGTGTGGCCCACAGGGGCAGGACTACTATGGTCTTGTTGAGACCCTCCCGGGACTCAGCGCAGTGGCAAGGACCCTGGCATCAGTCAGACGAGGTAGAGTCCCCGTCCGTATCCGTAACTTCAATGATTTTTCAGTCTCCATAGGCCGCTATCAGAAGCTCAGCAGGCTGTTCCAAGTGGAGGAAGCAGATGTTCATGGCCCTCGTGATGTTAGCCTGGTGCTGATGGGGTTGTGGAGGTTGGCTTGTGGAAGCCAGTGATGAAGTGGAAAAGGACCCAGTGTTCGACAGGTTGGGCGTGGCTGACTGATCTGATCTTACATCGGAAGACCAGGGTAAGCTTTCAGCTCTGCTTCAAAAATGAATTGAATTTGAATTCCAGTGTATGCTATTCGGCCTTTGCAATGCTCCAGCCACCTTCCAGCGTTTGATGCAGCAATGCCTCAGTGGCCATGTAACTGAGTCTTTGTTGGTATATCTTGACGATATTATTTTCTACTCCCCAGACTTTGTCACGCACCTGAACCACCTGGCTGAAGTGTTTGAGCACCTTTGGAAGCATGGCTTGAAGCGCAAACCTGATAAGTGCAAACTATTCTGTTGCCAGGTAAAGTTTATAGGCCATGTAGTTGATCAAAGAGGGGTCCTGCCGGACCCAGATAAAGTCTCTGCTGTTACTGATTGGCCAGTCCCCACAACAGCAAAACAGCTTAAGGCATTCTTGGGACTCATAGATTACTACAGACGCTTTATCTCCAGGTTTGCAAAAATCGCATGCATCGATGATCAGTATCCCTAATGACAAGAAATTAGGTTCCCGACCCCTTACCTGGAGTGTCAAACAGCATTTGAGGCCCTAAAAAAGCCCTGACCCAGGCTCCAATATTGGCTTATGCAGACTTTACCCAACCATTTACCCTGTACTCTGATGCCAGCCACCAGGGGCTGGAAGCAGTGTTGGCATAGGTGCAAGATGGTAAGTCGGAGTCTGCACCCCACTGAGTGTAGGAATGCAAACTATAGCTCCTTCAAGCTGGAGCTTTTGGCATTGAAGTGGGCCATTATTAGAAAAATTCAAGAACTATCTGACAGAAGCCAAGTTTGTGGTGTTTACTGACAATAACCCTGTAGCTCATCTACAGGGTCTGTGTTTTATATTTATTCTATTTTATCAGAGTGCTGTGGATTGATTGACTTGCATGCTTTTTTATAACATGTAATCTTGTCGAATTGTTGCTTGAAGTTGTTGTGAAGTGTTTTGACAGTAAATATAGTTGAAATGAACTGATGACCCTGGGAGCACCACGCCCACACCTTCATTGGACCTGATTACCAGCTGAGCAACAGGTGCAGTGAGGCAGACACAAGGTTTTATTGACACAGAAGAAAGGAGAATCAGGAGCATGCGGGTCACAGCAAATGCCGGAGGAAGCAGCCCTGAGAAGGTTCTCCTGAGAGCCACCAGCCACACCACGATGAGTCAAAGAGAGGAGACCAGTAGCAGCCAGTCTCACAGTGTCACGCCGCTTTACTCAGGCCTGGATCGACAGTTGGACATCCGCACCCAAGATGACGGTCTGATGGCCTCGGGACACCACAGGGAGGCATGGGAGGAGGCAAGAGAGTGGTATTGGAGTGACAGAGAGGGAGAGCATTGACATGGGAGGAGCCGCTGCATTGGACTTGGACTCTTGACGTGGTTTTTACTGAACTTTTACTTGCACATTTTTAACATGCTTGGGTAGTCATCCTTGGTGACTTCACAGGTTCTAACCTGTGAAGTCTTTTTCAAGTCCTAGGATCCATTATTCCTAGGTCGCGTTGTTAGTTTTAATTTTTAATGTACAAAATTAATTTAAAGTAAGGACCTACTTTAGCTGTTGGGCCCAGCCACAGTTGCAGACTGCCTCAGTACACAGGGCATGTAGAAAAGGCTGAAGAAAAACCAGATTATGATCTGATCTGCCAAGTGGTGGTAGAGCTGAAGCAGTGTGTGCAATCTCTGTCTGCTGAGCCACCTCAAGGGATGGAACCCCCTCCAGCGAATGAATCATCACTGAATGGTGACTGGTTTGCGGTGACTGAACTTATTGCTGTGCCAGAGGACTGCCCACCAGGTCTGCAGAATCCTCCCACTTTTCTACCAACCCAGCCAGATGTCACAGTGCCAGCTCTGACGGGTGAACACCCAGTAAGTGAAATACCTGGTACAGCTCTTCCAGACTACAGCGAGGTCCTCCTGAGAAGAATTACCTGTACCAATGCTGGGAGGTGGTGAGTAGGGCCCCTTTTTAACCTTGTACGGCCCACTATTGTATTATTACGTCACATTTAACCATTCTAAAAAAAGATCTCTGAATGTTTTTTTTTTCTAAAAGCCACATTTTCATAGTCAATGGGTCCTATTGTTTGTCCTCACAATGCTATTGGATAGAATTCTGGGTGTTTGTGCTAGTTACAATGGCATGTGCACCTGACACATTACTGGAGACTTCTCAACTTCTCACTTGTTCACATATGGAAAAAATACCATTAGAAATACAATATATGCATTGATTCACTGCAACTAAGTTCTATATGTGTTTTATCTGTTTTGTTTTTGTTTTTTTGTAAATTAGACCAGAATTTAATAAATTAAGTTTTTTAGTATTTGAAACTCTGTCTGTAGCAGCATTCAAAACTCCATCTGCATCTAATCAGTTTAAAAACTTTTAGGTTTGTGTGTTTGCCCAAAAGCTGCTTGTTTCTTTGGAGACTGGAAACAGGTTCTGAATGTTCTGGCATGGGTTGGGGGATGCTTGTTGCTTTGTTCATGCCCACATTGCAGACCATTCTCGGCTGTCCCTTAACAATGCAACAGGAATATGTTCTGGGGGATGGATGCATGCATCCCTTTGAGTATGATAATAGAGGACAGAATAGGCCTTCTTCTTTCCTCAGCTTTTATGTATGTAACGATCAGAAACCTAAAAACCTGGCCTATTTTATGACAGGGCAATACACATGTAAATGTTTCAGTCTTACATATTTGGTTACAAAAATGAAATAGTTGAGAAGGACTAACATCTTAATGCAATTTTAACTGTATTCAGACTGTCTTCGCTTAGTTACTGGCAAGTGTATATTTGGCTTGAAAACAAGGAAATACCACACTACTTAACCAAAAAAAATAGTTTTTAACTGACCAAATCCTGACAGACAGAAGGTGAACACAAAATCCTCCAAAAATATGGGAAAAATATAAGTTTTCAGTTCTCAAAACTCGCTGCTTCACGCTATTGTTTTTCCTATTTATCTCCTCGTCACGTTCCGACTCTTGGTAGCTCGGCTGTTGCAGTCTGCTGTTTTTGTTTTGTTTTTTTAAGATGGCGCTACAGATACACTGACTGGCTGTTACTGCTGTACCTGTTAAAGGAGCAGTACATGAGGTAAAAATGCAATTTAACAGTGTTAACTATTAATATTGACCGTTTAAGGTTATGTTAACCTACTTAGATACACCTAGGTTACATTTAATTCTGTTTGTTTGTTAATTCTTTGGTTGTTTAGTAGTTGAGTTGCTTATTGTGATTATTTGCTTCTGTATTAGCTTTTCTTTTGTAATGTAGCTGAGTGCTGCCAGATTGGGAGGCTAGGCACCCTGGGTGATGTTGTAGCACAACATCTGGTTTTAGGTATTTTAGTACTGATGAGTACTTTAGTAATTTTTTTTTGTAAATTTTAATCTAAAACTCCCTTTTTCAGAAATTTGTGCATTGAATAAAATTGTTTTATTCCTTATGTTTGTTTTGAAATTTCTTTTGCCTTTAATATAATTCTTCTTTTCAACAGTTTCAGTCCCTGCTTTTTGATATTTTGTTGAATTCAAAAAGGCTAGTGTCCTAATAACCAGTTGGCAAACAGTTAGAGATTAGAAATAGTATATCCTGGGGTGTGATTCCCCAGGTGGTGTTGTTGGCCCCTCTTATTAAGAGGCAGTGCTTTAAGCACTGGATCTCCTTCTTAAGCATGCACAGATCGAGTATTTTACACTAGCGATGTCACTTGTGACCCCGGATAACCCAAGACAGGGTTGGTGCACATGGGGACATTCCTTACCTTGTAAGACATCTCCCTCCATGGGACCAGAGCATTGGAGGAACTGCTGTAACACCCTGAGCCTCCTGTGCCTGTGACACTTGGCATCCATGTGTATGCTGTTCAGACATCTCTCTAGAGGGTGCAGTGGCAGCAAGCCCAAGGGAATGACAGTTAGGGCAGCTGTCAGTTTGCACAAGTTCCAAAAGAACTGGACATATGGTAATAACCTAACCCTTCAGAAGAGGGGGAGGAGGTGGAGAATGTCGTCCACACGCTGATGGGATGGACAAGTCTTCATACTGATGGTGTTTAAGACGATGAAGATTGTGCTGCTAGCCACTGGTGTGAAGTGATGGTAGGGAAAAGGCTTGCGGGGCAGCTGAGGAACCCCTTAGGCCAGCTGTGAGGAAGTACAGCCCTGGGGAGACCTGAGACCTGTCGCCGGGTTCTCCCAGTTTGGACCATAAGCTCTACTCCTCTGAGCTGCTGGATCAAACAGCATGGATCACATGCTAGCTCGCCTTTTTTTTTCTGGTGTGAACCACTATTGTTAGCTTGGACGAGAGTACCATCAATAAATGTCAACACCAGGACAGAGATATTGCACCGCATATTGGGAGCAGGAGCAAAACCACTTTCCCCAGCAAAAGCTTTTGTCAATGCCACCAAGTCAGCCTAAGTAAGAGCACTGTTGCTAAGTGTATAGGCACAAAGCAGAAGATAGTAACGCTATATGGTGTGTTGGGAGCAGGCAGCAAAAACACAACCTTTACTAACAGGGTTTGCTGTAACAATTAACAAGTTAGCTAAAGCAGGGAGCACTGTCGCTAATTGTTCAAAGTATAAGTGAATATCGCCATACTGTGTGTTAAAAGCAGCTATTTGATTGGCTGGGCTTAGGCAAGAAGTTATGCTGCAGGAAGCTACGTATGCTCCTGTGCTAAATTCTCTACTATGTTCACTTGCTGGTTACTAACATAGTGAAGCATGCTATAAAGCTTCATAGAGCTGAGGGGAACTGCAAAATTGAATGCTCCTGTGGGTTCATCGCTACGAGTGACCTCTTTCACAATGAGCATATGTGTAGTTATTTGATCAGTATATTATGAAAATATTGATCAAGCCACTACAAATATGAAGGTAATGTTCCAGCCAGGAAACCCTTGTGGTTACTAGGTACTATTATGTCTGTCATTAAAGTGAAATACCATGTTAAATTACAAATGTGATGCCACTATAGTTATCATTATTTCCACCAATTTGCATCCAGTTGCAGATATAACAAACCACATCTAATATACCTGTCATAACATTGTACATTGAAAGCAAAAGCTTTAAAGTTATGTGTTGGAACAATTTCTACGTGGCCAGAGGTCACGTGAGTATTTTGACCATATGATCATTTTTATGCATATTTTCCAACTCCAAGCTGTATAAATTTGAATGCTTATTGGATTTAAGCATTTCAGGTGATGTGTATTTGTGTAATGAGGGAGGGTGTGGCCTAAAGAGATCAACACCCTATATCAAGGTGTGCATAATTATTAGGCAGGTTCTTTTCCTCAGACAAAATTGGCCTAAACTTTATGGTTTGGTTTTTGATTTATTTTTGCTTTGCTACATTGAGCCTCCATTTAACCTCTATCTCCTCTCTCACTCAGGGCAGCACGGAGGGGTGGGGCCGGTTCTCAGCAGCAGCCTCATTGCTCTCACCTGTTCCTGATTCCTTGCAATCAGCCTGGTTACTTAAGCCTCTGCCAAACATTCCCCTGTGCCACACGATTCATTCGCATGCCTGCTGTTCCTTGCAACGTTCACGAGAACCTACCTCGCCTCCCGCTCAGTATTTCCAGCGTTATTTCTTGTGTACTAGTAAGTATTTTTCCTCCTGGACAACTTCAGTTTATTCTAGAGTTTTTGCCCCTTGTGGTTTTTTGTTATTGCTCTTTAGTTGTTTTTCCCCTCAGCAGCCGCTTGAGTGGTCCTTCGTTAGTTTTTCCCTGTTGGTGATTTTCAGTTTTTGTAAATAAACCTTGTTCATCTTCTGAATCTGCAATTGGGTTCTGGCTACACTAAAAAGAGATTTAACTGACTCTGAAAGGTCAAAAATTGTAAAAAGGCTTTCAGAGGGATGCAGCACTCTTGAAATTGCTAAGATATTGGTGCCTGATTACCGAACCATCAAACATTTTGTTGCAAATAGTCAATCAGGTTGCAAGAACCGTGTTGCGAAAAAAAGACGCAAATTAACTGCTAAAGATTTGAGAAGAATAAAACGTGAAGCTACCAGGAACCCATTATCCTCCAGTGCCGTCATATTCCAGAACTGTAACCTACCTGGAGTGTCCAGAAGTACAAGGTGTTCATTGCTCAGAGACATGGCCAAGGTAAAGAAGGCTGAAATCCGACCACCATTAAACAAGACACATAAGTTGAAACGTCAAGACTGGGTCAAGAAAAATCTCAAGACAGATTTTTCAAAGGTTTTATGGACTGATGAGATGAGAGTGACTCTTGACAGACCAGATGGATGGGCCTGTGGCTGGATCAGTAACGGGCACAGAGCTCCACTTTGAATCAGACGCCAGCAAGGTGGAAGTGGGGTACTGGTATGGGCTGGTATTATTAAGGATGAGCTAGTTGGACCTTTTTGGGTTGAAGATGGTCTCACAGTGTCAACTCCCAAACCTACTGCCAGTTTATAGAAGACACTTTCTTCAAGCAGAGGTACAGGAAAAATTCTTCATCTTTCAAGAAGGCCATGATTTTTATGCAGGACAATGCTCCGTTGCATGCATCCAAATACTCCACTGCGTGGCTAGGCAGCAAAGGCCTTAAAGATGAAAGAATAATGACATGGCCCCCTTCCTCACCTGGCCTAAACCCTATTAGGAACTTGTTGTCCCTTCTTAAAAGGGGGAGATTTGCAGTGAGGGAAGACAATACACCTCTCTGAACAGCGTCTGTGAAGCTGTGGTTGCTGCTGCACAAAAAACTGATCGTCAACAGATCAAGAAACTGACAGACTCCATGGATGGAAGGCTTATTACAGTTATTGAGAAGAAGGGTGGCTATATTTGTCACTGAATTCTTTTTTGGAAATGTCAGACATGTTTATTTGTACATTTTGAGTTGTTTGTTTGTTATTCTCACTTTAACAGATGAAAAGTGAGATGGGAACATTTTTTCATTTAGTTGCATAATAATTCTGCACACTAATAGCTGCCCAATAATTGTGCACAAATGGATATTCTCCTAAGAAAGCCAAAAACTCACTTTTACTGTCTTAAATATTCAGATTTGAGGTTTATTAACATTTTTGATTGACCGAGAGCACTGTATTTGTTCAACAATAAAATTAATCCTCAAAAATACAACATGCCTAATAACTGCACGCAGTGTATGTTTTGTAATTTCAGATTTTCAAATGACACACAGCCGTTGATTTGCATTAATTTTTGTACAATATAAAAATCAAGTAGACAACTCAGCTTGATAGATGGATTCATTTGTGCAGGACGTATAAGAATTTTTAGTGTATGTATAAAAGTTGCCTTAAACCTCCCCATTAGTAGCTCTCAATGCTACACCCACCCGGAAAACCCACCATTCACATTTACAGAAACAGAATAAATTCAATCTCTTTCAAATTTGAAAAAAGCAGATGTACATGCCCTGTGTTGGATGCTTTTATCCACAGTCCCTGCAGTGCTATGAGTGTGCGGGCTCAAAGGGAATCAAACCATTTTTTTCTCTCTGTCGGCTTTTCTATTTTTTTTTTTCATTTTGAGGTGAATGACTGAAGATCCTCATTGGTTTGCAAATGATCAGTTCAATGACTCGGCAGTCTGTCTGAATAATACTTGCTGTGTAGTTTGATAATTGTGTGTCGAGATTCGTCAAACCGGGCTACATCAAGTCTTCAACTGTCCAGTTTTGGTTTTCCTGTTCCCGCTGCAGGTGTTGCTGGCCTCAAGCCTAGGGGTATCCGGGCCAGTGAAAAAACCTGCTGCACAGCCGGAATAGCTGTGTTAAAGAATAGGAGAGACACACACGTGGAGCTGGTGTTGACTTCACGACAGGAGGATTTATTCTGTGCAAAAATACTTAAGGTATCAAACATATCTATTTTACTAATGGCCTAAGCTTGATTTTCATTTTCTATAACAGGGCCACAATACATTCAGCTAGAACAGTAAAAGTCTCTTCACATGTTCATTTACATTAGCAAACAATAACTCACGTCAAGCTGGTGTTAATTTCAGGACAGGAGGATTTATTCTTCCTCAGTGTGTGCCAGTGACCCTATTCTATACCACTCAAGCATAATTAATTAAAATAATTGCAAAAATGATGGTAAAAAATAATAAGGGGTATCTGTTTTTCTATTGCTGCAATTATGAACGTTTTACTTTAGTTTTCTGCTCTTAACTTACTTTTGACACACTGCAAAAACATATGTCAAAAAACAACACACATGGTTGTGTTGATGCCATTTTGACACGTGTAGATTTTAGCACACAATGTGTAATTTTTATCTTTCATGCCTCTAGATATATTGACACAGTAGCTTATATGTGTTGTTTCTGGGGAGAGGATTTTTGTTTGTGAATAAACAATAATAATACACATACTGTATATCTTGTGGTAGCCCATAAACAGCTCTAAAACTAATAAAAATTTGAATAAAATAAATATATATACATCTTTATATCGCACTTTTAAGATTAACGGTTGTTTTTTTGTCGCCAAGTCACGGCATGACACTGTCTGTTTGAACATCTACTTACGTCTGCCCTTTTCAGTTTTGCCTGGCTCGAGGGGAATCAAGATGCGGTCGGACTCGGAGCCACCTGTAAGTTAAGTTTTTCATTGGTGTCTTTTACATTTATCAGCTAGATAATATGAAAAAAATAACCTTTAAAATATGTTTAGGATAAGTTTGTTGCTAATAGTTCTAACTGGTGTGTGGTTAGAGTAAGTCAAATAGCTTGTGCGCAGAGTAACAATAAGGGTCAGTCTAGACTTCTGAAGGGGAAAATGCAGAGGTTCAGAGCCATAAATGCAATAAATGGCTCTGGCTAGGTTATTTTACATTGCTAGAATGACATTGCATACGTTAGGTAATGCTAACAGTAATGTTAGATAGTCGCCATAACGTTAGCAATGCTAGCTAATATTAGCTAGCCAGGCAAGGTAAGCTAACTTCTGAACATTCTAATGAGACCAGACAAAAGAAAACCACGCCATAAATTTACCATCAAGTTACAAAGGCAAGATGGCCAATTCAAAGTGGTCACTGTGACCACATGGCCTGAACTAAGAAGACTACCCAAGATGGTGGTAAACAAAGAAACTACCCAAAATGGCCGCTGAGACCAACCCCAGTGTGTGGGGGAGGGAAGGTGTGTGTTTCTTTGTTAGCCTATCTCATGTACCAGGTTAGAGGGAGGAGGTTAGTTTCATGCAGGTTCTAGAACTGAGACACACTACAGGTATGTGTGTGAACATACAAGTACTCAATTACCTGTATGACTAACCACCACCTAAGCAAACATTTCAACAATACATTTATCAACAGGTACACTGATAAATTTAAGACATCTGCTGCTTAGATGTGCTGTGCTATGCTGTGCTAGGAGAGGTTGGGCCCAGTCAGTTAACGTTACGCAGTCCTTGGAAAAAAAACAAAGAGGTCCTTTTCAGTGTTGTAAAGTCCAGTGAGTTGGTGGCTTCCTGGTGGAGTAAAGTCCTGTCTGGCTGTGTGACCTCCGGTGTTATTGCCTTTGTTTTCCTCACAGAGTTTGCGGTTCCATGCTAACTCTGCTGTGACTCCTGTTGATTGGAAAATCAGCTGGCTGACCTTGTGTTGTAGCCACTGATCCTGAAGAGAACTTAGTTCACTCTCAGTTAATCCTAAGCAGGTCGCTGCTGTCGAGGAGAAGAGTTTTGCAGTCTGCTGTGAGCAGGCCGGTAAGAGCACTGGTTTCTCAGGTAGCAGGGCTGACCTGGGCTGGGGCATTGTTGCCTTTTGAAGAGCCGGGAGGGGAGAGCAGGAGCTGCTCTCCAGAGCAAGCCAAGAAGAGAATAGAGAAGAGAGCAAAGAAGGAGATCTGGTTTTGTTTGGTGACTTCTGGGGGGTCACATGTCACACACTGACCAACACTGACTGGTCAGTGAGGTCCCTGGGGGAGGGTCATCCCCAGGTGTGAACAGTAAGGAACTGTGGTGAAGTGAGTTCCTTTGTCTGTGGAGCAAAGAAACATCTGGTCTCTTGAATGAGTCCCAACACTTTAAATTCATAGAAAAATTGTAATTATTATACTGTCACAGAAATAAAGCAGATTTTTTTCATTTAAGAAAGCATTACACAATCTTTTTGTATTTCACATTGATCGAACAGTTCCAAATGTGAAACCCAAACTGTATACACTCACCTCTTCACCTATTCCTCTGTCCCTGATGAAGAATGTGTGTGTCGGTGTTACATGTCAACAGTAGGAACCTGTTAATCTTCTTAGATTCAAGTGCTACTGCAGTGCAGTGGAGGCTTTCAGGCACTTTGAAAGTACTGAACACATTAAATAACACATAAGCTTGCAAACACATGCACATAT